>NC_088372.1:33165637-33190637 GCF_034508935.2 Berghia stephanieae
TTCTTTCTTTCCTTTCTTTCTTTCTTTCTTTTTCTTTCTTTCTCTTCTTTCTTCTTCTTCTTTCTTCTTTCTTCTTTCCTTTTCTTCTTCTTTCTCTTCTTTCTTTCTTTCTTCTCTTCTTCTTTTCTTTTCTTCTTTCTTTCTCTTTCTTCTTCTTTCTTCCTTCTTCTTCTTCTTCTTCTTTCTTCTTTTCTTCTTTCCTTTTTTCTTTCCTTCTTCCTCTTCTTCTTCTTTCTTTCTTTCCTTCTTTTCTCTTCTCTTTTCTTTCTTTTCTTTCTCTTCTTTCTTTCTCTCTTTCTTCTTTCTTCTTCTTTCTTCTTCTTCTTTTCTTTCTTTCTTCTCTTTCTCTTCTTTCTCTTTCTTTCTCTTCTTTCTTTTCTTTTCTCTTCTTCTTCTTTCTTTCTTTTTCTTTCTTCTTTCTTTCTCTTCTTTTTCTTCTTTCTTCCTTCTCTTCTTCTTTCTTTTCTCTTTCTCTCCTTCTCTTTTCTCCTTCTTTTCTTCTTTCTCTTCTCTCTTTCTTGTCTTTCTTCTTTTCTTCTTTCTTCTCTTTCTTTTCTCTCTTTCTTTCTTTCTCTTCCTTTCTTCTTCCTTCTTTTTCTTTCTCTTTCTTCTTTCTTTCCTTCTTCTTCTTCTTCCTTCTTCTTCTTCTTCTTTCTCTTTCTTCTTTTCCTTTCTCTTTTCTCTTTCTCTTCTCCTTTCTTCTTTCTTCTTCCTTTCTTCTCCTTCTCTTTCTTTTCTTTCCTTCTTTCTCTTCTCTTTCTTTCTTTTCTTCTCTTCTTCTCTTTTCTTTCTTCTTCTCTTCTTTTCTTTCTTCTTCTTTCTTCTTCTTCTTTCTTCTTTCTTCTCTTTCTTCTTCTCTTCTTCTTCTTTCTTTCCTTCTCTTTCTTCTTTCTTTCTCTTTCTTTTCTTCTTCTTCTTCTTCTTCTTTCTCTTTCTTTTTCTCTCTTCTTTCTCCTTCTTCTCTTCTTTCTCTTCCTTTCCCTCTTTTCTTCTCCTTCTTCTTTCTTTCTTTCCTTCTTCTTCTTTTCTTCTTTCTTTCCTTTCTTCTCTCTTCTTCTTCTTCCTTTTCTCTTCTTCTTTCTTCCTTCTTTCTTTCTTCTCTTCTCTCTCTTCTCTTCTTTCTTCTTCTTTCTCTTTTCTTTTTTCTTTCTTCTTTCCTCCTTTTCTTTCTTCTTCTCTTCTTTCTTCTCTTTCTTCTCTTCTTTTTCTTTTCTTCTTCTTTTTTTCTTCTTTCTTTCTTTCTTTCTTTCTTCTTTTCTTCTCTTTCTTCTTCCTTTCTTCTTTTTTCTTTTTCTTTTTCTTCTTTCTTTTCTCTTCTCTTTCTTCTTTTCTTTTCTTTCTTCTTCTTCTTTCTTTCTTCTTTTCTTCTTCTTTTTCTTTTCCTTCTTCTTCTTTCTTCTTCTTCTTCCTCTTTCTTCTCCCCTTCTCTTCTTTCTTTTTTTTTCTTTTTCTTCTTTTCTTCTTTCTTTTCCTTCTTTTCTCTTTTTTCTTTTTTCTTCTTTTCTTTCCTTCTTTCTCTTCTTCTTTCTTTTTTCTTCTTCTTCTTTCTTTTTTTCTCTTCTCTTTTCTTCTCCTTCTTCTTTCTTTCTCTTCTTCTTTCTTTTCTTCTCTTCTTTCTTTCTTTCTTTCCTTTCCCTTCTTCTTCTTTCTTCCTTCTTTCTTCTTCTTTTCTTTCTTTTCTTCCTTTCTTCTTCTTTTCTTTCTTTCTTCTCTCTTTCTTCTCTTTCTTCCTTTCTTCTTCTTCTTTCTTTCCTTCTTTTTCTTTCTCTTCTTCTTCTTCTTCTTCTTTTCTTCTTCTTCTTCTTCTTCTTCTTTTCTTTCTCTTCTTCTTCTTTTCTTCTTTCTTCTTTCTTCTTTTCTTTCTTTCTTTCTTTTTCTTTTTTTTCTTTTTTTTTTCTCCTTTCTTCTCTTCTTTCTTTTTTTTTTTTTTCTTCCTTTCTTCCTTTTTTCTCTTTCTTTTTTTTCTTTTCTTCTCTTCTTTCTTTTTCTTTTTCTTCTTCTTTTCTTTTTTTTCTTTTTTTTTTTTTTTTTCTTTTTTTTCTTCTTTTCCTTTTTCTTCTTTTCTTCTTTTTTTTTTTTTTCTTTCTCTTTCTCTTTTTTTTTTCTCTCTTTTTTCTTTCTTTTCTTTTTTTTTTTTTTTTTCTCTTTTTTTTTTCTTTTTTTCTTTTCTTCTTCCTTTTTTCTTTCTTTCTTCTTCTTCCTCTTTTTCTTTCTTCTTCTCTTTCTTTCTTTTCTTTTTCTTCTTTTCTTCTTTTCTTTTCTCTTTTTCTTTCTTCTTCTTCTTCTTTTTTCTTTCTTCTCTCTTCTTCTCTTCTTTTCTTTCTTCTTTTCTTTCTTTTTTTCTTTCTTTTCTCTTTTTTCTTTTTCTCTTTTTCTTCTTTTCTCTTTCTTTCTTCTTTTTCTTCTTTCTTCTTTTCTTCTTTCTTTTTTTTTCTTTCTCTTCTTTTTTCTTTTCTTCTTTCTTTTTCTTTCTTTTTCTTCTTTTTCTTCTTTCTCTTTTTTTTCTTCTTCTTCTTCTTTCTTCTCTTTCTCTTTCTTTCTTCTTTCTTCTCTTTCTTCTTTCTTTTCTTTTTTTCTTTTCTTTTTTTTTTTCTTCTTCTCTTTTCTCTTTTTTTTTTTCTTTTTCTTCTCTTTTTCTTCTCTCTTTTCCTTCTTTCTCTCTTTCTTCTCTTCTTCTTCTTCTTCTTCTTCCTTCTCTTCTTCTTCTTTTCTTTTCTTTTTCTTCTTCTTTTCTTCTTCTTCTCTCTTTTCTTCTCTTTTTCCTTCTTTCTCTTTTTTCTTTTCTTTTCTTTTTTCTCTTTCTTTCTTTTTCCCTTCTTCTTTCTTCCTTTTTTTTCTTTTCTTTCTTTTTTTTCTTTTTTTTTTTCTTTTCTTTTTTTTTCTTTTCTCTTCTTTCTTTTTTCTCTTTCTCTTCTCTCTTTTTCTTTTTTTCTTTTTCTCTCTTCTTTCTTTTTCTCTCTTCTTTTTCTCTTTTCTTCTTCTTTTTTTTTTTTTCTCTTTTCTTTTTTCTCTTCTTTTTTTTCTTTCTTTCTCTTTTTTCTTTCTCTTCTTCCTTTTTTTTTTCTTTTCTCTTTCTCTTCTTTTCCTTCTCTTCTTTTTTTTCCTTTTTTTTTCTTTTTTTCTTCTTTTTTTTTTTTTTTCTTTTTTCCTTCTCTCTCTTTCTCTTCTTTTTCTTTCTTTCTTTTTTTTTCTTTCTTCTTTTTTTTTCTTCTTTTTTTCTTTTTTTTTCTTTTCTTTCTCTCTTTTCTCTTTCTTTTCTTTCTTTTTTTCTTCTCTTTTTTTTTTCTTTTTTTTTTTTCTTTTTTTCTTCTTTTTCTTTTTTCTTTTCTTTTTTCTCTTTTCTTCTTTTTTTTTTTTTCTTTTCTTTTTTTTTTCTTTTCTTTCTTCTTTTTTTTCCTCTCTTTCTTTTTTTTTTTCTTCCTTCTTCTTTTCTTTTCTTTTTTCTTTTCTCCTTCTTTCTTTTTCCCCCCCCCCCCCCCCCCCCCCCCCCCCCCCCCCCCCCCCCCCCCCCCCCCCCCCCCCCCCCCCCCCCCCCCCCCCCCCCCCCCCCCCCCCCCCCCCCCCCCCCCCCCCCCCCCCCCCCCCCCCCCCCCCCCCCCCCCCCCCCCCCCCCCCCCCCCCCCCCCCCCCCCCCCCCCCCCCCCCCCCCCCCCCCCCCTTTTTCCTTTCTTCTTTCTTTTCTTTCCTTCTCTTCCTCTCCTTTTCTTCCCTCTTTTCTTCTTTCCCCTTTTTTCTTTCTCCTTTTTTCTTCTCTCTTTCTCTTTCTTTCTTTCTCCTTTTCTTCTTTCTTCTTTTCCTTCTCTTCTTCTTCTTCTTTTTTTTTCTTCTTCTTTTTCCTTTTCTTTCTTCTTTCTTTCTCTTCTTTTCTCCTCTTTTTCTTTCCTTCTTCTTCTTTTCTTCTTTTTCTTCTTCTTCTTCTTCTTTCTTCTTTCTTCTCTTCTCTTCTTCTTTCTTCTTTTCTTTCTTTTCTTCTCTTCTTCTCTTTTTTTCTCTTTTCTTCTTTCTTCTTTTCTTCTTCGTTTCTTCTTCTTCTTCTTTTCTTTCTCTTTCTTCTTCTTTTCTTCTTTCTTCTTCTCTTCTTCTTCTTCTCTTTCTTTCTTCTTTCTTCTTCTTCTTTTTCTTCTCTTTCTATCTTCTTCCTTTTTCTCTTTTCTTTCTTCTCTTTCTTCTCTTCTTTCTTTTCTCTTCTTCTTTTCTTCTCTGTTTTCTTCTTCTTCTTCTTCTCTTTTCTTCTTCTTTTTTTTTTCTTCTTTCTTTTTTCTTTCTTCTTTCTCTTTCTTCTTTCTTCTTCTTTCTTCTCTTTCTTCTCTTCTTTTTTTCTTCTTTTTCTTTCTTCTTCTTTTCTTCTCTTCTTCTTCTTTCTTTCTTTTCTTTCTTTCTTCTTCTTTCTTCTCTTTCTTTTCTTTTCTCTTCTCTTTCTCTTTCTCTTCTTCTTTCTTCTCTTCTTCTTTTCTCTTCTCTCTTTTCTTCTTCTTCTTTCTTCTCTTTCTTCTTCTTCTCTCTTCTCCTTCTTCTTATCTTTCTTCTTTCTTCTTTTCTCTTTCTTTTCTTTCTTCTTTTCTCTTCCTTCTTCTCTTCCTTTTTTCTTTCTTTCTTTCTTCTTTTTCTCTCTTCTTTTCTTCTTTTTCTTTCTTTTCTTCTCTTCTTCTTTCTTCTTTCTTCTTCTTCTTCGTCTTTCTCTTCTTTTCTTCTTCTCTTCTTGTCTTCTCTCTTTTCTTCTTTTCTTCTTTCTCTTTCTTCTCTTCTTCTTTCTTTCTCTTCTTTTCTTCCTTTCCTTTCTTTCTTCTTCTTCTTACTCTTTTCTTTTCTTCTTCTTCTTCTTCTTTTTTCTTCTTCTTTCTTCTTCTATTTCTTCTGTGCTTCTTTCTTTTTTTCTTCCTTCGTCTCTTCTTTCCTCTTCTTCTTTCTCTTTCTTCTTCTTTCTTCTTCTCTTCTCTTTCTTTCTTCTTCTTCTCTGTTCTGTCTTTTTTCTTCTTTCTTTCTTTCTCTTCTTTTTCTTCTTTCTCTTTCTTCTCTTTTCTTCTTCTCCCTTTCTTCTTCTTCTTCCTTCTTCTCTTCTTTCTTTCTTCTTCTTCTTCTCTTAAGGACTGGCAGTTTGACGTCATTATTTGGAAACAAGTTATTTCATTGGTTGAACTATTGAATACAACTCACGATTTGTTTTCTTTTTTGGTAAAAGACTGGCATTTTGACGTCATTTTTTTGGTCAGTAGCAGGCCATAACTTAACGAAGGCCACGATACTTAAACTCATACACATCGATAGAAAAACCTGTGCAGTTTGCTATGTTTACCAATCACTGCCATTGTTTACACTATGACGACTGTCCTAGAGGCGTGGTTATCTAGATGTCTAGAGACAGAATGAAGTTGACGGTCACTCAGGTCTTTGTTATTGCTTTTTGCCATCCACGTTTATGAGTAATTCTCACTAAACTGTATTAACCAGACTACAAACGTTTAAGGTTACACATCGTTTTGTGTGTTGGTCCGTTATACTTCCGGATGGCAATTTTGTGAGTTTCTTAGCTAAGCACATACTTACTATCTATTGAATGAATGTTCACCCAAAATCGGAGCTTAGTCAATGACTCAATCGTCACGCTGTTATGTTTTGTGTTGAGAATAGAGCTCATAAGCTTAACTGCTCGCTGTCCAACAAACTTTCGTGGTGTTTGTGTGTTGACCTCATGACACCAAGAAGTCGCGAGAGAGACCGAAGATATTTATTACATTTTTGAAATCCCTTTTTTTGAGTGGTGGATTGCGTCGATTGTAGAGCCCCCCCCCCCTCCCTCTCTCTCTCTCTCTCTCTCTCTCTCTCTCACTCTCTCTCTCTCTCTCACTCTCTTTCTCTCTCTCTCTCTCTCTCTCTCTCTCGTGGCTAAGCGGATTGTGGGTTTAAATCCACATCACCTCAAAGTTTTTATTCTCTATTGTCCCCTAGTATATTTCTACTTACTTCATTTCTTTTTATTATGAGCTGTTGTGAGGTGACTTGCTTGAAGTCACACACATTGGCTGGAGAGATCAAACTCAACACCTTCTGATTACCTACGAAGCAAAAAGAAACATATCGCCGTGCAAGCCTTCATTATAAATAGATTCATTTGTCAGGAAAAGACGTATGTTTGTATTTTCTTTCGGCATGCCACAGTCAGAATAACTCGACACAAACGTAACCTGTAAATTTTGTTAAACACTTCTTTCAAGAGTTGGAGCTGTTGAGAAACTCTCCATAAAACCGGTTTTTAAAAATCAAACAATTTTATTGCTTTCTTCTTTATTTTTCAGATATTGTGTAAGTTTTTCAAATTCCTCCCACTCATCCATTCGGTCAAAACGATATCTGTTTTCGTCATCTCGGATCTTGTAGGTCAACGTCAATTTACTTATTTACAGGTCTAAACCATTCCAAAGTCTTCTACGGGATTCCATATCCTCTACATTTGGAAGAAAAACCCTTGATAATTCTAAGACAATGTATACTAGATTTAGACTTGTGTCATTATCATTATTGACAATTGGTCTACTGTGTGGGTATTTTGTCAAAGCCATCGAAATCAGTAGTAGCAGCAACAATAATAATAATAATAATAATAATAATAATAATAATAATAATAATAATAATAATAATAATAATAATAATAACAAAAACAGCAACAGCAACAACAACATCAAGGGCCACCTGAAACCTTTTGGAGAGAGTGGAACCAAAACCAACGTCAAACAAGTGGATGGATTTCCAGAACCCACCGATTTCTTTTCAAATTATGTCCTTCGCTCCAAACCTGTTCTCATGAAGCGGGCAGTTAAATCTGACCCTGTATTTAACAAATGGACAGACGGTTATTTATCTCAGGTCAGTCTCCGTGAAGAAAACCGTGGACATCTCATTAATATTGAACTTGTAAAGAAGGAAATTAGGTCGGGCGCAACGATGGGTATGGAGTTGCATGAATTTTTAAAACGTTATAATACAGAAGAATTCTTCCTTGTTGATGACGTGCCGCCATTTTTGATCAAAGATCTGACATTACCTCTTCCACTTCAGGTAATCCTATCTCCACCACCGTCTACTCCTCCTCCTCCTCCTCCTTACTTCTCCTCCTCCGCCTCCTCCTTTTTCCTTTTCTTTCTCACAGTTTTAGGTACCAATATGCAAATACATTAATTTGTTTTAGTTTTGTTTTTTCTTTTTTATTATCATTGGAGCCTTCTCAATTTTCCCTCTAGCAATTGTTTACATCAGACATTGTGATACCGTCATCGATGTAAAATAATATAATATAATGAAAATAATTGAAGTATATCATTTTATCCCTTTCCAAGGGGGGCATTTACCCTAGGATCTTTGGGATATTCCTTAGGAAGACTCTGGACGGGTTCCTGGCCTCCCATAGTGGGCAGGGTGGCACTTACTGTATCTTCTATCCCCCAATATCTTTTTTCCAATCTGCTTTCTGTCTTTGTCTAGGAATGAGATTACTTGGTTTTGCCCTGGCCGTAGTGCTTGGCTGGGAGGCAAACAGTCAAATGCATAGTTTATTGTTTTGGAAGATGATATTTTTTCCTTTTAAATCATCTCTCTGTTATGTATTGTTATGTTTGTTATTTTGAATGTATACTTAATCCTTTTCGGGCCTTGAGGCACATAGCGCATCCACCAGACATCTCCATTTTTTGCGATCGGCTGCTTTTGCGGTTGCTGTATTCCAGGACAGGCCTGCTTCCTTTAATTCTTTCTCCATGGTCCTTCGCCAGGTTTCTTTGGGTCTTCCCCGCTTTCTCTTCCCATCTGCTGTCCAGTACAAGGCTGTCTTGGGAAGTGACCCTTTTTTCCATTCTGGCCACATGACCCAGCCAACGCCAATTTTGAATGTATAATGTAAGCATTTGATTGTATTCCTCTTAGTGGGATCTTGTGCTGGTGTGTGGTTGAGACATTTAGGTGATCTCAAACTAAGTACATTGATAGTACATTGATGTGTGCTCTTGGAATCTACATCTGTTCCCTATTTGAACCACTCCCCTTTGCCTTACTTTTTTTACTCAAGTCATTTTTATTGTACGTCTAGAATCTTTTCACTATCCTATTTTCTTCCTTTTTACAGGCGCTTATATGACCTAAATGTGTTGCAAGCGCCGTAAAACCCTTAAAAACAAACAAACCTTAGGAAGACTGGAATAACCCAGGCGTCAACTAAAGTAGGGCCGCCGAAAAGTGATGAAGGCGAGGTGACTCGCTCAAGGCCACACAGAAAGACATAAAATAGAAATCGAAACCTTCTCGATGCGAAGCAAAGACAATACCCCAGTATCCCATGCCTTGTTGCCCCTTAATTTCATTTGAAATCAGTCATCAAAAAATCGATTTTGCAAAATTGAGCACAAAACTAAAATCAATCGTCACACATGACGCGCTTCCGTAGTTTGTCTGTCCACCGTTAGAATTGGTGAATGTCACAACCTTTTGACTAACTTATGGTGTCACCTGATGGATTGTTTTTGCTTGTATATAAATCCAAATGGTATAAATTCTGACTAACAGTTCATCAAATTTTGTACAGCGTCCTTGCTTCCTCTATTTATTTGTGTAGCTTTCTTTTCATAAAATCCCATTTATGACAGGGTTGTGTCACGATTCGGTTGTTCCCGGTTAGTCGCAGAGCAATGATAAACCGAAATGTCAACAAAAGAAGAAGAAAGGGAAAAGACTAGGAGTATAGAAGGAGGGAACTCGTGAAGTTCCCTCGAGAAGGAGATCAGGCTACTGCTACTGGGCTTAGCCTGATTCAGAGGGAATGGAAAGAAGGAGAAAGTACGTGCCTCACGGCCTGACAATTATAGCGAATAAAATGAATAGAGAGCCAGGTTTACGACCACGATACAGTAATTACGTAACTATATAACATGTATAACATAAAATAGAAACGATACAACTCTACTTAGCCATTTATCCTTTCTCCTTACATCCACGAATAGGGAACACTAGAATAAATAAAATAATAGAGAACAGGTCCGCTGGAAAGTGGTGTACTGTTCAACTAGACATACGTACAAAAGACCCCTCTGGCCATGTACTCATTTTACACATGAGTACGGTGAGAGAATGTGAGTAAAGAGTCTTTTTCCAAAGACTCAACTACGCGCCTAGCGCGAGGCTCGACAGCGAGTGTCATACCACTAGACCACATAGCCACACAAGTAAATACATTATTGGAAAGAAAAATCTTTCTACTTATGTGAGGAAATGGCAAATTCAAACTATTTTCTTTTTTAAATGACTAAATTGAATATATATATATATATATATATATATATATATATATATATATATATATATATATAAACATGACTGATTAGCAGTTGCGTAAATCGTGATGAAAGACAAAGTTTAGTCTCATTTCGCTTCTGAAAAATACGACGAAAGGTTTAAAGGGATACAGGTTCTCTCGTTGATATTCTCATTGGCCTATTAAAAATATTTTTTTTAAAATATAGGGTTGGTAGCAAAAAGATTTCGTATAGCCTATGTTGAATTTTTGCCAACGAATACAGAATTATTGGCAAATATAAAAATAACCTAATTTATACAGATTTACAACGACTCTTTTCCAAATTAAAGATAGGTTCATCACCCGCTGACCCAAATTATTATTTAGAAAAATCTGCTATGACGCAATGACCGGTCATTTGACGACTAGAATAGCGAATAGCACCGGTTTAGATAAGTTGGCAGATTAGCCTTTACCTGCTAAAGTAACGTACATAATGTGTACGTTAGCTTAAGCGGCAAAATTTCAAGTTTGAAAAATATTTCCTCACGGATGTTGATGATTCATGGAATAAAAAGATAATATCTATTTATTCCATAAATCATCAACATCCGTGAGGCCATATTATCCCTCCATCTTATCTGCCCAATCCGAAGAATACGTTTGTAAACAGTAAACACATTATTTAGGTCTCGGTTGAGCCTATTTTATTCTATCTGTTGAATCGAATGAATAAGATTGTCAACCGACTCTCGATTCTCCCAGTTTCGTAGTCTTCCAATTTGTTGTCTGCTAAACAGTAATATACTTATTGACAACGAAATTTTGGAACGTTGGGCAGTATACATAAAAAAAATCTTTACGCGGATGACAAAAGAGGGATGTGCTCCAACTACTAGACCGACTACTACCATGCATTCACAAAATAGGAAATTTTGATTGCAATCTCATGTTATTTTAAATTAATACATTTTGTCGCTAGAAATTATTGTATGTAAAAAAACTTTAAATTTTTTTTTGTCTGTTCCAATGATATAGTTATTTTTAAATTTGCTAAAAAAGGACTGTCGTGCTAAAAATTTGTTACAAAAATTTGTAAACATTTTTTCACAAATGACCTGATATTGTCTTCAATTGGACCTATAAAAGTATTTGAAAATGGTTGGATGAGACTGACTCTAAAATATTATTATTGAAAGCATGGCTTTATATTTGGCATCGCAGTGATATCCGTTACGAACGACTATGCGTTGTATATTTCTTATACATATCATTTTATCCTCAGTCTCTCAAATGCCTTTTACCCAGTGAACCTCATATGACACTTTTGTGGATGAGTAGTGGTGGGACCAAATCTGTTGTCCATTTTGACGATGCTGACAATATCAATTGTCTCTATAGAGGTCGGAAACATTTAGTGCTCCTGAATCCCAACTCTTTCGAAGTAGGGGTGAGTGAAAACGTTACAAAGAATTCTTATATATAGATTTTAATTATATATATATATATGAAAATATATATAAATAAACATATATATATATATATATATATATATATATATATATATATATATATATATAATGTAAATTTTCACTCACATTTTTTGCCGAGACGACTCGTTTCTGTGTTTTTCCTTTAGTTCACACTTCTTCAGTCGGCATAATCCATTATTATTATGCCGACTGAAGAAGTGTGAACTAAAGGAAAAACACAGAAACGAGTCGTCTCGGCAAAAAATGTGAGTGAAAATTTACATTATATATTAGCTCTAACCACCATTATCGAGCACTTTCGTACCTACAAGTACCCACCAACACTCATAAATATATATATATATATATATATATATATATATATATATATATATATATATATATATATATAATTGATGTCCTGTAGTTCAGACAGTGCTCTTTAAATTTAACCGTTCAAAGCATATTACGATGAGTCAAAATCAACTCACATGCATCCAATTACATTCCCGGTCGATTGGTTTATAATTCTTCTTCTTCTTCTAGGTTCCATGCCTGGTCCAGGCTTCGGATACTGCATGAATTATTTCTCTCCATTCCTCCTTGTCTCTTGCTTTTTCAAACAGCTCTTGGATTGTTAGGTTGGTGAAGCCATTCAGTTGGTCTATGAGTGTTTTTCTTTGCTCCCCCGGGGGCGCTTTACCAGGTATTTTTCCACAACTTGCCAGGTATTCATTCTTATCTTTCCTTACTATGTGTCCGAAAAAGGATAGTTGTCGATCCGCTATTAAGGGCATTAGTTCCCTTTGTTGGTATGTTTGTTTTAGCACTTCTTCGTTCGTTTTGTGTGCAGTATACGATATTCTCTGCATCCTTCTCAAGCACCACATTTCAAAAGCTTCAATGTTCTTTTGTGTTTCTGCATTTGTAGTCCAGCTTTCGCATCCGTATAACAAGATTGGCCACACTTAGTACTTCAAGACTCGGAATCTAATCCCGAACGACATCTGTTTGTTTTTCAAAATGTTTCCCAGGTCCATGAAGGCCTGTTTGGCTTGAGTTATTCTTGCTCGTATGTCTCGGTTACATCTTCCATCTGTTGTCACTATTGAACCTAGGTATTTAAAACGTTCTACGTTGGTAAGTTGCTCGCCGTGAATCGTTATATTGCAAGTGTTGTTGTTTTCGGGGTTTTTCTGTATTACCATGCATTCCGTTTTGGTGATATTCACTTCCATTCCCTTGGCTTCACTATCTACTACCACTTTGTCAACAATCTTTTGAAGTTGGATTTCTGATGTTGCAATGAGTACCGTGTCGTCTGCGTATCTTATATTATTTATGTTGTGACCTCCTACTTTTATTCCCTCCATATTAGTTATGCCCTCATGATTGTTTCTTGGTATAGATTAAACAGATCTGGTGAGGCAACTCACCCTTGACGGACTCCTTTCTTAATAGGAATAGAATTTCCTGTAGAGTTTCGATTTTGATAGATGCCTGCTGGGTGTAGTATAATGTTTGCATGAGTCTGAGGTCTTTCTCATCAGCGCCAATGGAGTGCAGTTGTTTTAGTATTTCTTCGTGGCGTACTCTATCAAAAGCTTTTTTGTAGTCAACAAAACAGAGGTATAGTGGGGTCTGAACCTGTATAGCTCTTTCACTTAAAACACGGAGGAGGTATATTGCGTTCCTTGTCCCTCTGTCAGGTTGGAATCCATATTGTTCTTCTGCGATTTCGGGGTTAATCTTATTCCTTAGCCTGTTGATAATTATATGCAACAGTATTTTGTTGATGTGGCTTATTAAACTTATAGTTCTAAAATTTTCGCATCTGACTGCACCTGCTTTCTTTGGTATTGCTATGAAAATAGAGTTACAGAGATCTTCTGGAATTTTCCCAGTGTTGTATATATTGTTGAATAATATGTGAAGTTCATCAATTGCTAGATCTCCTAGGCTTTTTAATACCTCTACAGATATTTCATCAGGGCCTGTTGCTTTACCATCCCTCATTCGTTCCATGGCATGTTCAATTTCACTTTTGGTGATGTTTGGTCCGCTTAATGGTTCTTTGAATTTCAGTGGTGGTTCATTTCTATTTGGATCATTGTACAGCTCGCCTATGTATTCTACCCATCGGCTTTCTATATGTTGTTCTTCAAATAGCAGTTCCCCTTGTTTGTTTTGGATACAACTTCCTGCTGCTTTGCTTTTCCTTTTCCCTGATAGTTCTTTTATTCTTTGGTGAGCTTGTTGGGGGTTGGGTTTGTATTCTCTTTCGATTTCGCAGCATTTCCAGTCTAGATAGTTCTCGTGTGCCTCGGTGCATTTGGATTTAATGTGGTTGTTCAATGTTTGGTATTCTGCAGACCCTCTGTTGCATTTTCATCTTTCTTCAAATAGGTTTAGAATTTCATTTGTCATCCATTCCTTTTTGCTGTTTATTTGAGCTATTGGTAAATGCTTTTCTGCCGTTGCTTTGACACACTTTTGGAATATATCAAATTGTTTTTCACATTTTTTGTTATCAGGTTCACTTTGGCTTTGTATCATGAGTGCATTTTCAAATTCTTCTCTCATTTTTGTTTGTATGCCATTGTCTTTGCATAACCTGTAATCCCTCTTTATTCTACCAGCTGTTCTCTGAATAGCTTTAAACTTTATCTTTACTGTACAAACAACTGGGACATGGTCACTGTCTACATCGGCGCCTGGGTAGGTTTTGCAATTTAATATGCCATTTCTGAATCTTGATGATACTGCTATAAAGTCTATCTGGTTCCTTGCTCTGTCCCCTGGTGATTGACATGTCCAGGTTCTTCTTGGGTGTTGTTGAAACCAAGTGTTTGAAATCATTAATTTATTTGTTCTACACCAATCTGCCCAGATGTTTCCTCGTTCATTTCTGTCTCCGAGTCCATGTGGTCCGATTATGTCACCATCTCTGCCTCTGCCAATCTTAGCATTTAGGTCCCCCATTACCATAAGGACTTCTTGTGATTTACACATTCGTTTTGCTTTCGTTTGTAATTACGAAGTGACTATTCTCACCCCCGGGATGCTAGTCTTCATAATAGTATAAAAAGTAGTCCACAATTGTTGTATGTTTAATCCAAAGGTTGTAATGCAGTAATTTGCTAAGTTTCTTGTCACAAGTTGCACAATTAAAAAAAAATCAATCAAATCCAAATCGCAAAAAGCCGGCGACGCTTTTTTTCGGTAATCCAATCGGCCGGGGGGGGGGGTGAGAACAGAGGCAGCCTTGTAATTAACAGATCTGAAGGAGGTAATGTTTATAATTAAAGTATTTTATTTATATATTTACCGATTTTTTAAATATTAAAGTTGAGCACTTTTATTTCGGGTTTTTTGTTTTTATACCTCTATCTATTCTTCTAGTTTATAATTCAGCTCACGTCATTTTTCGAGTAAATGACAACAAATTCAACAACATCCATTAGTCTAGAAGACCGATACTGTTCATTGTCTCTTGTCCTTCAGACACTCCCGCAAATAAGTTGGTGAAAAAAGTGTCCATCCTTTTCTTTACAACTAGATAAATCAATTGTTGTTGACATTTTCTATTAACTAACAAGTTACCGGGAATTTATTGGTTCTGATACTTGATTAAATTTGACAGTTATTACAACTTTTAAATATTTAATGCATGATAGTAATTGTTATCGAATACATTCGATTGAAAATAAGTGCGGAATGTCATACTCAAGAGATGATACATGTCTGTAGTATTCATATATAAATATATAAATGTATATGTATATATATATATATATATATATATATATATATATATATATGTATGTATGTATGTATTCCATTTTAGAGTATAATGGAACATATCGATGAGGGATATTCCAACATGGACGTCGACAGCGTGGATTTGAACCACTACTTTACACTCCAGGGGGCCAATTTTACCATTGTTGATATGGAAGCCGGAGACTGTTTGTACATTCCATATAACTGGCTTCACCAGGTGAGTTGATGATTTCAATTAATCAGATGGATGTCCAAACTATTTGAATATTTTGTGCGTTTGGAAAGATCTAACGGTGACGTCATCAAGCATAGATTTGGCCTTGAATAAAAGACAACGTGAGAGTCATTAATAATAATAATGAATGAATTTATATAGCGCCTAGATCCACAATGTGCTCAGAGGCGCTTTACAATGCAAATAAAACACAACAATAAATCGATAATTTAAGCATAAAATCTATCACATTGGAATAGCATTAATCAATTTGTAATTTGATTACCACGCACTGTGCTACAAGATGAAAATTTAGGATATCTATAGCACGTAGGCCTAATAGAAATGTTAAACATCAAATGATTTCCTAAAGAGATATGTTTTGAGTTTCTTTTTAAAGTTTTCAAAAGTTGGACATTTTTTGAGGGATGACGGCAGTTGGTTCCATAAGACGGGTGCCGACTGGCTAAAAGATCTCTCGCTAAAAGACTATCTACAGCGAGGAACCTGAAAGAGATCATGACCACTGGATCTAAGTTCTCTCTCCGGCACATAGAAATTAACCATGTTTTGTAGGTAAACAGGAGCTGTCTTATTAAAACATTTAAAAGCATAGCATAGAATTTTGAATATAATTCGGCTGTCAACAGGGAGCCAATGCAAAGATATTAAAATCGGGGTTACATGTTCTTTCACCCCACAACCAGTCACCATTCTAGCAGCTCTATTTTCCACTTTCTGAAGCTGTCTAATTATATATTTTGGTGACAATTGTAAGAGAGCGTTACAGTAATCTATTCTGTTAAGTACAAATAATGTCATTAATGTTTTGACAGTCTCAGTATCCAAAAGATGTCTAATTCTATAAATTTTATGGAGATGAAGATGACAAATCTTTACCAACATGAGCGTCCATACACAATCGTGAATCTAAATATGCACCTAAATTCCTGACATTTCCACCATTCACAATCTTAATTTGACTACCAGCAATGCTCAATGATTCTATTTCTGTTCTTTTCCGGTTATTTCCATAAAAACTGATTATTTCCGTTTTATCCTCATTTAACTTTAATTTATTTAAAACCATCCAATCTTTTATGTCTTTCACGCACGCTTCCACTCGAGATACAATGTCCACTTTTGTATCGTTAGTAACAGGGAAATAAATTTGAGTATCGTCGGCATACAAGTGAAAATTCAACTCATACGCCGAGATTATAGCATTTATGGGTGTTGTATACAAGGTATATAAGATGGGCCCCAGGACAGAACCCTGGGGTACCCCAAACTGCAGAACACTAATATCAGAAAGAAAATCTTCAATGGCAACACACTGTGTGCGGTCAGAAAGATAAGATTCAAACCAGTCCAAAACATCATTTTGAATATTAAAATCGGTTTGAAGTCTGTTTAAGAGCATTAGTCTAAAACTTCTTAATCTTTCTGCCGGTCTATTCTTAAAGTGTCTCTATTTATTTCCACATTATCTGTTTGATTTTATCTGGCACACATTTTTTTTTATTTAATCATAAAAGTTTAGTGTCTTGTCCTGTATTTGATCTCAAGTAGTTCTTTACAGATGGAAGGTCAATGTAGCCAAAATCTATCTGGAGTTTTATAGCGCGAAACGGACATTAGCTAATCAGATTTAATAGGACCAGCTACTTAATCAACGCTAGGTTGACACGATGTCACTCACTTACTACCCAGCGTCGTCCTCATTGACCTTGGCTGCCCGCACTCTGTGATAACAAAAATCCGCCCATTCTCGCTAGCTTGACAGGAAGTCAAAATAAACCTTAACTGCCCGCTGGACCGATTCTGCTTTACGAAAATGAGCAACCGGGATCCCAACTGGATCTAAAGAAACTAAAAGGGAAAGGCAACGGCTCTTAACAGACGTTTAATTTTTTTTTTTTATTATCAATTTTCTTAAAGTCTTGCACATAAATTCCATTATGTATATGCTCAGGAAAGATTAAAAATGACGTTGTTTAAAGACAATAGTAGCCATGGAAACAGCTGACATCTTGGGGGACAAACAACGGCCATTAAAGCATCTTAACGGCTGTTTTGTTTACGGATACATTTATTTCTACAATTGTGTGTCTTGAAATGTTAATATATTTTAGAAGATGTGGTAGCCGGATTTTTATGTATATAATTTCTGACATCAAACGCGGCTCCTCCAAATATTGAGTATCTATTATATAGAAACAAAGTAAAACTGAAAGTAATCGATACGATTAGATAAAGGTTCTTGGATGAGTTAGAATCTAACCACCAAATACTTTAGTTTTGATAAAAAGTTATTTAAAAATTTACATACCCATTGTGATAAAATGTTGGTCAAACCTTTCTTATTGATGTTTCATAGCTAGAGATTACAGGAGACAAAATGTTATTATTTGTGATCATATTCATTCTTTGAGTCTTGATTGTTCGTCTCTTGCAGCAGCAGCTTCTAATGGGCGTCAAACTTCTATGTTTTGATGATCTATGCTTTCGGTACTGTCGCGAACCTGCCCGGAAACCTCGTCACAACGCAACGCTCGACTAGCTGCTCTGCGGTCTCGGGCTCTTTGCCACGAGGTATACGTGTGGGACAGGTGGAAAGTCCACATTAATGAAGTGACAATGTTATTAGGCAGGTTCTCGACAGGAGTCGATTCGTTGTCATCCAATGCCTCCTCTTGCTTGTCTCCAGTTTCAAGGAGTCTACGTCCCCGCCCTCAGGAGGGACCGAATTTGCCCAAGTCGACTTCCATCTCATATGTGCAACTCTGTCCGAAATCAGAAAAGCCAAGTACAAAGATTGCCGGGACTTATTTATGCTCGAAACGGGGCCACCGTCCATTATGCGCCTGAGAGGTTTTTTTTTCCATTTCCCCTTCCATTTCGCTAAGCCAGCGTAAGTTAATTGTCTCCCTCCAGACATGGGAGGGGGTGGGGGGGGGGTGGATTGCTGCCATTATTGCTCTCCATTCTTTTGGTGATTTGCCAGCATTCCCGACACCATATTCATAGACTTGCTATGTTTTGCATTTACCTTCTCAACATTCCTGCTCCTACCCCAACATGGAGCGCAATACTCCGGGGTAGAATAGCATAGTGAAGTCTGCAGCAGTGCTTGATCAGCAACCTAAGTCGTTTCCCCCAGCTTCCTCAAAAGACTGTTGGATTTCTCTAATTTCAGTGCAACACCTTAGAGATGAACAGATAGGTGAGGCTGCGATTCAGCGTGACCCCTAGGTACTTTGGATACTCAATACAATTATCGGAGACGCTAAGTTTCCGGTACACGGGTGTTCCAGCCGCTGCAGAGATGAAATGCTGCAGCCGTGGTTCGTCTTTAGGTTCCACTTGTCAAAGCAGGATTTGAGTTTGGTAACATCCTCACTGAATACGTTCTCAAGGCG
The DNA here is from genome assembly GCF_034508935.2 of Berghia stephanieae. Lineage (NCBI taxonomy): Eukaryota > Metazoa > Mollusca > Gastropoda > Nudibranchia > Aeolidiidae > Berghia > Berghia stephanieae. Next base: position 33,183,806 of record NC_088372.1, read on the forward strand.
GGTCCACACTTTACTACGACAACCAATCAAGTCCAGAAATGAAAACAATTACATCAATATTGACGACAGACTGCCTTTACTAATTGATTAGCAAACCAACGCATCGGCGAAACCACATTATTGACCACATTATTGCCTGTCAGATCATTAGTCATTGCTTTCGTGGTCAATCTGACACGTCCACTCTCTTTCAGACGAAAGATTACGTCTAAAATTTTGAGAAAGATCAACAAGGACAGTCTGGATAGGAAAATGTCAGAGTGTTTTACAAATATAAAAAACCAGACTGCAATCCAATACGATGAGAAGCTCTCTGAGCTCCTAGAGCGCCATGCTCTAACAACAACAAGGACAGTCACAAATCGACCATCGGCCCGTGGATGAACATTGCCATAAAAGAGGCCAAATCCGAGAGAAGACATGCAGAACGACGATGGAGAGCAACCGGTCTTTCCATACATAAAGATTTATGCAGAGAACCAAGTAAAAAAATACACATGCTGATTACTAACGCAAAGCGTGCTTATTTGAATGATAAAATATCCAATTGTCCAACATCATGCTACTGAAACTGCCTTCTAAAAATTCAAAACGACCTTTTGTGTGAGTCTAACATGGGTAAGGTTTCTGTTTTGGCCAACCTGGATCTAAGTGCGGCGTTCGACACTATAGACCATTCGATTCTAGTCGAGCGTCTCTCCAGAAAGTTTGGATTGTCTGGAACAGTGTTAAAATGGTTTGAGTCCTACCTTGTCGGCCGTACACAAACAATTCAAGCAAAAGGAATAAAATCGAATATATTTACGATTGACTCTGGTGTGCGCCAGGGATATGTTCTGGGTTCCATTCTCTATACTTTATACACACAACCATTGGGAGGTGTTGTAAGTCATCACGGTGTCACGTACCATATGTATGCTGATGACACCCAGCTATACCAATCGGCAAAACAAACGAAATTAAAGGGTGACTGAGATCGGTGGAGAACTGCATTGGAGATGTGAAGAGCTGGATGGTAGTTAAAACACTGAAAATGAAAGATGTGAAAACAGAACTCTTATTATATAATCCTAAAATAACATTTGTGAATAAAGCCTTTCGATTTGTATTCATGATGTGAAAATAACATTTTCTAAAAACGCCAGAAACCTAGTAATTTATTTCAGCATTGATCTGTCCATGGAATATCATGTGACACAACTTTGCAACGCACTTTATTGTCAAATTAACCGTAATGGGCAACTTTCGGCATTTAAAAATCAAAATTCCTTAAAGACTCTAGTGTCTGCTGCGTTTTTACTCGTGTAGACTATTGTAATTCACTCCTGTCTAATTCCCTATGTTTCTTACTTGATAAACTGCAGCGATTTCAAAATCAAGCTGCTAGAATAGTTATAAGAAGAAATAAGAGAGAACACAAGACTCCAATGCTTTTGACTTTACACTGGCTTCCCATTAGGGCCAGGGTGCTCTTTAAGGTTGGGGTCACGTGTTTTAAATGTTTTCACGGAAGCGCCCCTGCATATGTCAATGATGTTGTCGATCCATACGTTCCGCCCCGTGCATTGAGATCAGGTGATCATGGTCTGGTTAAAGTGCCAAAAGAAGGGTAAAAATAAAAAGCTTTCTGACAGATCCTTTAGTCACTTTGCACCGATTTTCTGGAACAATCTCCCCTTATCTCTTCGTGACGTCCCAAATGAACTCGCTTTCAGGAAGCACTTAGAAATGTATTTATTTCGAGAATTCTTAATGTATTAGTTATTTTATTTGAGCAGACGATGATCGCATGAATACGCGATGTTATTATTATTATCATTATTATTATCATTATATATATATATATATATATATATATATATATATATATATATATATATATATTATATATATATATATATATAAAATTCTTTATATATATTAAATAGGTAGATAGTTTGATGGTGGAAGGTGTGTGTGTGTGTGTGTGTGTGTGTGTGTGTGTGTATGTGTGTGTCTGTGAATGTATGTGCGCAAGTTTGTGAGAAAAAGAGAGAAAGAGAGATATATAGCGAGAGGGAGAGCGAGAGAGAGAGAGAGAGAGAGAGAGAGAGAGAGAGAGAGAGGGAGAGAGAGAAATTTGAATGGATTGATATTATCTTTATGCGCCTGGAGCTTTATTTTGTAAAGGATCGGGCGTAATATAAATAGAATTCATTATTATTATTATTATTATTATTATTATTATTATTATTATTATTATTATTATTATTATCATTATTATTTTTATTATTATTATTATTATTATTATTATTATTATTATTATTATTATTATTATTATTATTATTATTATTATCATTATTATTTATTATTATTATTATTATTATTATTATTATTATTATTATTATTATTATTATTATTATTATTATTATTATTTTCTTCTTCTTCTTCTTCTTCTTCTTCTTCTTCTTCTTCTTATTATTATTATTATTATTATTATTATTATTATTATTATTATTATTATTATTATTATTATTATTATTATTATTATTATGACTCTGATTATAGAGAGCCAATCCCCAGGGAAGAAGTGTTGCATGAGACTAATTTAGGCATTTTACTACACCGTTGCTAGAACTGGTGCTAGAACAGATCCCTGGTGGAATTCATTCCTAAGTTTCCTAACTTGGCTTGTGGCTTCTCTTAGAGCGACGTGGAATAGAGTTTCCTCAAGGGTAGAAGAGAAAAGCTTCAGCATTAGCCCTTCACACAAGACCTTATCATAGACCGAGATAGGTATATGCTGTTTCCGTCCAAAGCCTACTTCAATATGCTCTGTAAAGGAAATGCTCTGCTTAGTTACTAGTTGTGCACCTACATCCCTGAAGCCCACCCGCTCGGGTGGCAGGGCTGCTTCGAGGACCGGTATCCGTTGGTTCAAAAGCACACGCTCTAAAATTTTGTATAAGCAGCTCAAAAGTGATAAGGGTCTGGAATTGTCAGTCTTCTTTGCCAGTTTCCCTGGTCCCAGGATGGCAACTATCTTAGCGTACTTCCACACTTGTGAAAACTTCCCTTTTGCAAGAACGTCGGATATTGCCTCGCCCAACCAGGCCGTCTCATTGGCCCAGATGCCTCATCATATAAGGATATATGTCATCTATCCCAGTTGCTTTTCCGATCTTAACGTTGTTAGTGGCTGCAACCACATCTCTGGGGCTGAATGGGGCTGTCAGTCGGACTCTTTGTCCATAAGTAGTGAGTCACAAATTATATGGTATATATTGCGGATACCACGCTCGAAAGATTGATTTGGGACCCATTTGCAACGGTCCTTCATATATACTTGACAATTTGTCTGCCTAGCATTCCGGTGGAGTCCTTGCAAAATTCCGATCGGGATCGAATATATTTGTCAATAGCCAAGCGTGGCGGCTAGAGTGTGTAAAATTGAGTTTCCACGGCTTCCTACCACCGTTGCCTCCTTCCTTCTGTCAGAGACTGATGTAATCTATTGCCTCTGTCCTGGGGCTGGGACTGTTGGTACAACTTGTACAGATTTTCCGACTCTTCCGTCCAGCAAGGGGTCTAAAATTTCCGTTTGCGCTGTGGAATGGAGCGATGTGCGCTCTCAACCAGCAAACAATTATACCTGGTTATGTTCTCGGAATTGGGAGGAATAGTAGGGCAGACTTGCTGGATATAGGAGGTAAATTCCTCCCAGTTACCCTTCCTGAAATTTAATCTGCAGAGTGGGAGAGACTGCGTCCTCGGAATTGTCACTCCAGCTGTGACAAGTATTGGCCGGTACTTGCCACATGCAGGAAGTCACCAAAGAATGTCCTTTAAACCTGAAACGTTACTCTGTTTGCTCCTTTCGTCATGAGGGTACGGTAAGGAGTACCCTTGGCTGTAGGATCGTATACAAGGTGCAGATCGTTACAGTCCATCCATGAACGGAGTTGTTTATCCGCCTTGTTGCAGCCTGGGTAGCCGCACTCTTGGATGTGGCTATCAAATCTCCCAGATTGATGGAAGGATGGCGAACCAGTCTGGCCGGTGGTATAGTCCAAGTCGCTTTTGGCGGTTTATAGATGTTGTGCAAATTCATCCCGCTCGTCCTCATGGAAATATTATCCATCCCATTGCTATCCGTGACACTCTCAATGACCTTATCATCGTCGGCTCTTTAGCGTAAACGTTCCCATGAGCCTCTCGTTGGATCACCGTATAGCCTGTGATCTGGAATCAAGAAAATTGCGGACCTGGATAAAGATAAGTCTCCTGTAACAGGAAAATGTCAACGCTGTGACGGCTAGTAGCTTTGATAAAAGTTCATTTTTGCCATACTTTGGCTCTTGGTATTGAGGGATAAAATATGCGTCTTTCCGATCCCGATATCGCATTTTCCAGCTAAAATTGTGTTGGGAAGCTCCCTGAATTGTCGTGTGTGACGGCGACCATGACAACGCGAATGCAGCAATTTTGGTTAGACCGCCTCGCCATTGAGAATTGGACATGGACGTAATCATAATACAATATGTGGATCCCAAGATGATCGAAGCCATCCGGGCACCGGGATGGATCGTCATTTAATCACATATATTGGCGGGTGGTACATGGCACCCGCGTCCAGCTCGCCGTCAGGAATGGTCTCATGACGGTCAACCAGAATTACAGCTTTGCCCCAGGACATGCTTCAAGCACCTGCACCAACGACAAGGCGGTGATCCATTAGGTAGCAATGACTATCTTAGTGATATCTTTGATCCTCGATTTGGGTGTCGAAATGACTCGAATTGCGTGTATGCTATTTTTTAAAAACAATTACAATGATGTGTATCGATGAATATGGCTGAAAGTTGGCACACTGTTAGAAAAAATGTCATTTTAGATCATGGCAAGCGACAAAACTTGTGCGATTACTAGAAGACCGTTAAAAACAGATGTTTAGTCTTTGGAGTAAAATATTTATAAAACTACCAAGAGGAGAGAATTTGCTAAGGTTATATATGCACTTTTCTTCTATTTATGTTTAAAATTTCATTGGATTATGATTAGCGATGAGTGAAAAGAGGAGACAGCCATCCCCCCCCCCCCCCCCCCAATCGTGCGACACGAAAATGACGTCAGCGAGGCAAGGCTGCCAGATGGCCAGACATTCACCCGACCAAATTCGGCTTCAATGTGGCTAAATAGAAAATCATAATATGGCTTTCACCACTGAGCATGGTCCCTTTAAAAAGAATTGAATATTAACAAACAAAAATTGAATAGACTAAGATAAATGTTACTGCAACAAAAATTATATGAATAAAATTTAATAAGAGAAACAAAATTATATATTTGGCCACACCCATTTGGCAGATCTGCTCGTGCCGTCTGAGAACACAAACTAGCGCACGCTTTTTAAAGTTATTTAAAGTTAAGTTCATTTTTATGCAATAGGGGTGTTAAATCGTCAATTACTGCATGTTGTTTTAATAATCAGTGGATAATTCGACTTTTTTACACTCTTTGTCCCCTTTCAAATAGACTTGTCCAATTTCTCTTATCCTCACAGTGGATTAACATATACCCCCCGCCCTCTCTCTCTCTCTCTCTCTCTCTCTCTCTCTCTCTCTCTCTCTCTCTCTCTCTATCTATCTATCTATCTATCTAAAATAAATATTAGAAATAACATAAACCATGGTCTCATGGGACTTTTTTTGATTGATAATAATTTAGAAGGCATGTTTAGTATCATTTGTATGGGTTATGGCATGTTTAGTATCATTTGTATGGGTTGTGGCATGTTTAGTATCATTTGTATGGGTTGTGGCATGTTTAGTATCATTTGTATGGGTTGTGGCATGTTTAGTATCATTTGTATGGGTTGTGGCATGTTTAGTATCATTTGTATGGGTTATGGCATGTTTAGTATCATTTGTATGGGTTGTGGCATGTTTAGTATCATTTGTATGGGTTGTGGCATGTTTAGTATCATTTGTATGGGTTGTGGCATGTTTAGTATCATTTGTATGGGTTGTAGTTGACACAAAATTTCACTTCGGAAAAGTTCTAAGTCATCAATATGTATATTTGTAGACAAAATTATGGTTGACCCTAGCCATACATCTCTAAATCTATACAAGTTAGAACTCTTCTGATCTCTTCAGAATGTTTCCTGATAATTTTGCCACGAAATTTCCAAGTTTCAATCTCTAATTCCACGTATTAAGCGAGATACAGCCACAAACCAGAAAAAAACGGAGAAAAAGCGTCCATGTTATCCGAGGTTTTTTTTCTCTCTTTGGGGTCATCCAAATAAATGACACCTTTGAAACTGTATAACTTTTTAAAATGTATGAATGAATTTTCAAAATTCAAAAAGATTTCTACTCAGTGGAGATTGGGTTTTGACTTAAGAGTAGAATTGCCCGCAAAAATAGAAAACAAAATTTTTTTATTGTAATTGCTACATTGGGTGTACTCTCTTGGCAGTTATGATTGTTGTGTTGTCTTTATTTATATGAGACACATTACTCACAGAATATTTCAATCAAAATTCTAGTTATATTTTGATTATGTATTTGAATTATTTCCCTGACTAAAAATGCAGAATGTTGGTCTATTTCAGTTTATATATAACGTATACTTGGAAGCTACGTGTAAGATTGTACAAATAATATTTTTCTCTCTTTTTATTCATAAATATCAATAATCAAAGTATTTCATACTAATAAACTCTAATTATTTTCCTTCAATTGTCTAAAAAATTCTTTTTCAGTGTCGATTTACATTAAAATTTCGTTAATAAAACGTGGTATTCTTATCCATTGTTCTTTGTAGACATGTCTGCCATTGAGTATCC
>NC_088372.1:33195637-33255637 GCF_034508935.2 Berghia stephanieae
CAAATTTCACATTTTAGTTTAAAGATTATACATATGTAAGATTAATTGAGCCAAATATGACGTTACATGAAAAAGAAATATACTCAGTCCGAGATTTCCTAAATACTTTTTGACCCACTCATATTAAATACGTGTTCTCCCTGAGTAATAATAATATTAATAATACTAATAATAATAATAATACTAATAATAATAATAATAATAATAATAATAATAATAATAATAATAATAATAATAATAATAGTAATAATAGTAATAATAATAATAATAATAATAATAATAATAAGAAGAAGAAGAAGAAGAAGAAGAAGAAGAAGAAGAATTATTCTAATAACAATAATAATAATAATAATAATAATAATAATTATTATTATTATTATAATGATAATAATAATAGTAATAATAATATCATTATTAATAATAATAATAATAATAATAATAATAATAATAATAATAATAATAATAATAATAATAATAATAATAATAATAATAATAATGAAAATAATAATAATAATCTTTATTGTCCAAATAGGCAATTATTGTTAGGTTACATCACTTGTAATAGGGGAAAAAATGAATTAAAATAGTAGTAATAACGATGATAATAATACTGATAGTAATGATGATGATGATGATAATAATAATAACATTAATAATGATAATAATAATAATAATAATAATAATAATAATAATAATAATAATAATAATAATAATAATAATAATAATAATAATAATTCCTCTCTCTCTCTCTCCTCCTCTTCTCTCTCTCTCTCTCGCTCTCTCTCTCTCCTCTCTCTCTCTCTTCATCTCCTCTCTCTTCATCCTCTCTTCTATCCCTGTCATATATCCTTCATCCAGTCACCATTGTTCAGTCAGTCAATTGATTTCTACTCGACGTTTTATTGATTTCTTTGATGGCTGTTGGGATGAATGTGTTCTAATGCCTGATGGTACGACATTTAGCTTCCCGGTACCGTGCGTCTGATTTAAGCAGTTCGAACTTTGGACGGAGAGGGTGGTGACGTTGCTGTAAGATGCTTCTCGCCTAGCTTGCCACAGGGTTGTGGTAAATGGAATCAAGTCTATCGAGTTTCATATTGAAAATTTTTGACGCCTCCCTGATGAGTCGAGGGAGTTTGCATCTTTGTTTAATACGGCACGTTCCGTACCATACTGAAATTCCGTATGTGAGGAGGCTTAAAACCAGGGAGTTGTAGACTTGTTTTAGCGTCTTTGTGCTGACATCAAACGATCGTAGTTTCCTTAGAATATAGAGGCGCTGGGCACATAATTTGTTTGTGAATAATGTCAGGATGTGTTGTGAAACGGAGGTATTCGTCGATGGTAATTCCGAGGTATTTGAAATGGTCAACGGTTTTTACAGTCTGGTCGTGGATTTTTCTATGTGTTTTCTGGATATTCTTTGACGCCAAAATAATTAGAAAGTGCATTTAATTAATCTTAAAACTCTCCCTTTATTTTTCATTGTCCTTCATTCCTCATACCAAACCGTTTAATGTTTTTGCAAGGCAATCTTAAATTGAAATACAATCAAGTCAACATTCATCACGATGAAAAAATAAAACAACAAATTAAAATATGAATTTGCAGAAATTTCTTCTTTTTTAAATGAAATTACCCATGAAGTTTGATGTCTGCAGGATCAGAATGGTAAAGGTACGAATGAAAATGATTTAGGGATGTACGATTCAGCACAAACACTCTTTATAATTTTAATAATATAGAGAATTTTTGAGCTTCTGCCTTAATACTTTCAAACCAGTTTTCTATGCTTTGAGAACTTGGGAGTGCGCATTAAAAACGAGTTTGAAATCTTAAATGTGGCCCTTCGTCTCAAAACGGTATTAAGTCGGGATGACTAAGATGCTGAAAATTGAATTTGTAGCCAGAAATATCATACTTAATTTGAGTTTGTTTGTTTTATAGAGGAGAAGGGTTATCATATTTTACTGTGCTGAATACCAACGTTTCATAATTTTGACCAGTTTGACGTTAATTTGACTTTTTAGCATCTGGTCCATCCGACTTAATACCGTTTTGAGACGTTTGGTCACAAATAAAGGAGTTCAAGTACAAATTTATGACATTCTTCCAGTGACCTCTTCCATAATATTTCTTATCAAAACTTATTCCTTTTTACACTTAAATTTAACTATTTAACATTAGGACACCGGTTTGGATCATTCTTGGTATGGTTACTCATCTTCAGCTGTTCCAGCAAGATTGGATCTAGGCTGGTATCACCTTCAGGATCATGGCAGCACACAAGCTCATGTACGACGGCAACGTGATGATCCTTCGCAGGAGGAAGACTTTCGAAGCTGGGTTGACGAAATAAATTTGGAGGAGTAGCCAAACGCTACTAGCTACTACTACTACAAAAAATACTACTACTACTACTACTACTACTACTACTACTACTACTACTACTACTACTACTACTACTACTACTACTACTACTACTACTACTACTACTACTACTACTACTACTACTACTACTACTACTACTACTACTACTACTACTACTACTACTACTACTACTACTACTACTACTACTACTACTACGACTGTAGAAAACGATAGGGGCTGCCAGAAGCCGGTGATCGTAAAATACTAACGAAAGAGTGAAAATGGAGAGGCTTCGTAGGGGAACAAAACAGAAAATGGACGTTTCGGGTACAAACCCTTCGTCAGCACAACAATACACACATTAACGTGGAAAACAAATAAAATGAAATATAGTCAAAATGAAAAAAAAAAAGAATGTAAATTATTCTGTGTTTAAAAAAAAAAACAAAAACAAAAAACAAAACAAACAAATCTAATTTTCTACAATGAAGTCAATTATTTTAATTTATCAGTTAACCATAAATTATTGATATTAAGCTTTAGGCCTGCCGCGACAAAATACTCTTTAAATTTAAAACGTTAGCCACATTTGGAAGATTGTGATCTTGTGTTTATCTAAGGTTTGTGCCTAACCAGTTAACTGCCCTACTCTGAAAAAAAAAAAAACAATGTTAAAAGATTGCCAGAAAAAACCCTGTCTTCAAATATCGATTTAAATGACCTTCATCTTCACAAAAAAACCCTCTCAAACCTGGGACTTCGCGAGATGTAGGAAGGCGTCTAATTATGTACGAATGTTATAGCGACTGTTCAGACTTTGAGGAACATACCTAATTTGCGTTGAAAAGGATGTGGAGCGCTTTGAAGCTTTGTTGTTATGGACGCGGTGCAACTATTTTGTTGCTCTTTTCTTTCCCTTTGTCACATGATAAAATTAGAGCTTTTCATTGGACAGCGTTTGTTCGCTCACTCTAGACTCTAGACTAGGAACTTGACAATAATTTGTTAATGGCACGCGCACATTGGCAAAATGTGCAAAGATGACGGCACTATTCGTTTTCATTAATCGATTTTATTGAAGAATTCAGATTTTTTAAAATGTATGTTTTTCCTTTCTTCAGGATCACCAAGAGGGTGACGACGGTAGGCTTTAAAGATGTGCTGTTGTTGTTAGTTACCGTCGTGCTTGACGGGTGAAAAGCGTGAAAGTGAGAGGGCTCAAATTATTTCCTAAAACCAGAAGACTACCGGTTTTATCGCCTTTAATTATGCCGTACATTAGTGAACTTTAGTAATATATAAATTTTAACAATCGTGTATAAATATAAAGGTTCCAAATTCAATATAAAAGCAATTGAAGATATCCAGCTTTGCGCTGCTGACCACTACCAGCGTGCGTAAGCTTGGATGGACTCCCTTACAAGACAAACAGAAAGAACAACGATCAACTCTGTTTAAAATTACAAACAAAATTATGGCCATCTCACCAGAACAATGTCATTCTCACATATCTCATTCGGCTGTAGTGTTTTATTCGTGTTTTGATGATAAATGGGAAACCCGAAACGTCCACATTGTTTTTTTCTGAAGCTTCCATTCAATTTTCTATTATAATTATTATAATTTATGGGAACAACTGTCTAGACTTAGGCATAGACAACAAAATCCACGCATTCAAAGAAAAACCCACTCAAAAATGCCACACTTCCAGTATTTATTTGCACCCCACGCCCCACACTATGGATCTATTTTCCCGAATCATGTGTGAATACAATAACTTCAGGCAAAGATGACCAAACTACTTCAGCATAAACACCAACACAATTCAATTGCTGGTACTTTCAACGACTCTCTCCGTTCTCAAGAGTCGACTTCCAGTTACATTCAGATTCAGTAAAGGTCTGACCGGTGTTTATTTAAAAAAAAAAAAAAAAAACCCCAAATAAATAAATAAAAAATACGAATGTATAATGACACCCAAGTTTTTTTTCTTACTTCCGTTGACATAGTCTCCCTTGTTGCTAAGGCGTCCGCCATTGTTGATATTAGTCAAAATGGTGGTTGTTTTTTTAGAAGGGTAGTTGGCGTCACAAATTATTCTTCTTAAACTGTATTATACCAAATGTAAGTGATTCCCCTAGGAGTTTTGATTTTACTTGATATAAATTGTGATTGCCTATTATGTGACTCACAATCTATACGTTATTAAGCTGTTCATTTGTTGTGTTACAGCATCGCCTCGTCCGCATCACATTTTTTTGGTTTATTTTTTAACAATTCAAAATCATTTTTAAAATACTTTCAGTACAAAAATGCGACAGGAATTTCCCAGTGCGGTTAATTTGGTAAAGGAAAATTTAAAACAGGCGTTACATCTCACATAACCCAAGCAATGGCTACGAATACGTTGAATAACAAAATAAAAGTGGATTTAATTTAAGACGCCTGCAGTGATAGTGATAGTGGTGATAGTGGTGAACCAATGTCTCAAAACGGTCTAAATTTGTTTGGAGTGATTTTGATGTCATTGAATTTAGAGAGTAAAAAATGAAACTGTTTTTTATGAGTTATATTGAGGAGAATAATAAGCATTATTTCATAAAGCAAAATGTACAGTTATAAATAAACACATTTCATAATTTTCTGATCATTTTAATTTTAACTTTAAACTAAAATCATTTTCACTTTTTGATAAACGCTTCACTCCAGTTTAACGCGATGGGTCATATATACCTTGCATGCCATTGAAATGCATTAGTAGACTTCCATAATAAATTGATTAGTGTACTTTATAGGCGACGTGCACTGTATATCATTGAACTTTACTTTAGCTCCATTTGACCTGGGAACTAAATGATGCATTTGTAATAAAATAATTTATTTGTTTTATAAAACTTGCTGTAGACAAGTTGTTGATATATATTTTGTTAAAATGTGTTATACAAACTTAGTCATCTTCTTTTTCAGATCTTATTGTTGCATGTTAGATTATTAGTAAACTACCTTATTTCTCTTTTAAAATGCAGATGTGATTAAATTCTGTGTTGCTTAAATGCATTTATTGAGAAGGATAAAGAGGGTTCTGAACCTGACTCACATTCATCATCATTCATTTTTTCTATCTATATACTTTCTTCACCCCCCGTCTCTCTCTCTCTCCCTCTCTCTCTCTCTCCCTCTCTCTCTCTCTCCCTCTCTCTCTCTCTCTCTCTCTCTCTCTCTCTCTCTCTCTCTCTCTCTCTCTCTCTCTCTCTCTCTCTCTCTCTTTCTCTCTCTTACCTTATGTGAAATAAAAAAGATGATGACATACTGAAGTTCACACATTGCTTGTACGCGACTCAGGATAGGCTCTTCACAGTAGACAAAAAGTCAGTCACCAGGGGCCACTCATATAAACTTCTGAAACCCAGAGTTGAAACCACCCTTCGACAGAACTGATGTCGTTGAAGCGCCGAACGTCAATGCTTTTAAAGAATAGATTAGATGCTGTGATGGAAAGTTATTTACATAGTGTAGAGGTGCCTCCCACCCAAAGTAGCTATGATCAAAAGATCAGTAGAGCAAGTGCAGTGTAGGCTCGCCCCTGTTCACAAGATCAGGTAGGGAAATGCATTAGATCTGTTGTGAATAAGACATTCAGTGACTGGAAAGACTCTGTGACAGGCCAGTGGCCAAATCAAGCGACGTTGATACCATCTATTCTATTCTATTCTATTCTGAATATTATTTTATCTGTATTCATAATGACAATGACACTCTTCATTGTGAGATAGTATTACAATCAGAGTAAAACTTTTTGAACACAAAGACAAAAATAGATAAGTAAATGAATCTATATTCGGAAAAGGTAACTTTGCTGAATTATGTCCCGAGATGTAGTCCGAGAGATGTGTGAAGTTTTCTAAGTTTGGAGCTGATGTGATATTTTTAGGAAGTTTGTTCGAGTCTGCAATCGTTCTATGAAAAAAATGAGAATTCTCTGTAGTTTGAGCTTCTGGATTGGAATGATACTATTTTTGTTAGGCTACCTGTTTTATTGAAATGTGTTAGTGGTTTGAGGTCTGGCTTGGAGATTGCTATTAAAGAGTGTTTTATCTTGTTAGACTTGAATTTCTTTTCCGCAAATGAAAGTGCTGTCAGTGAAGCTCCTTTTACTTAACATATTGTCTACACTGTAGTTTCGTGTTGTGTATCTATATGTCTTCTTTGGATCATTTCTAATTGTTGAATTTGGGATTTTTTGTGTAGGGATCCCAAACAATGCTGGCATTTTCAATCTTGGGTCTTACTAATGCTTTGTATGTTCTCTCTTTCAGTGCGATGGATTTTACTGTTTTAAGTTTTTTCTGAGGAAGCCTATTTTGGTTTGGTAGTGAATTTTGTTATGCGTCCTTCCCAATTCAGATTTGATTTAATAGTAACCCATATGTATTTGGCAGAAATTCATGTGCTCAAGATCATTGTTGTGTTTTGTTTAGTTGTACTTTATTGGGCTTTTCTCTCTTGTTATGAAAGTTACATTGCATATTTAAGGATGGAACTCCATTCTGTGTTTCTGCTCTCATGATTTTAATTTGTGGAGGTCATTTTCATTTTGTAAAGAAGCCACATGTATTTTTTATGTTAATGTTAAATAGGCAATTATGTCATTTGGAAAAAGTTTGACTCAAGGTTTTTGGCTAAATCGCTGATATGGAGAGAACAAAGATGGTCCAAAGACCGAGCCATGAGGAACTCCTGACTCAACTGGGACAAAGCTAAACAGTTCACCCTCAATAGCTACTGATTGAGAACTGTTTTTAAAAAAATGATATACTATCCACCTGTTGATTTTTTCATTTATGCCCTATTTTTTTAGTTTACAAGTGAGTATGACCCACCTTATCAAAAGCTTTAGAAGAATCTATGATCAGTACATCAGTTTGTTGGCCTTGTTCACATGACTTTGACACATGATATATGAAACTGAGTAATTGAATCTGAAGCCCTGTCGTAGTTCGTATTATGGTCCATAATTTTCTGCATACTTTTTCATGCGGCTGACAGTTTTATGTTCTAATATTTTAATGGTATGCATATGAGGGATTCATCAGTATTCACCAATTTCTGGAATATCGCAGTCAAGATAGCGAGATATGCTGTCTACTAGCACTTTAACTACCCTTGATTGAATGTTGTCTAGTCTGCATGTTTTTTTTGATTGTTTAATTTTATAATTAAATGAAGCACAAACACATCACGTACAGATAGGTAAATAACATTCCAATAAGGAAACTCATTATTACCATTGAAAAAGCACATAAAACACAGAGCTAGTAAGACATGACCTCACGTCAGGTTAGGCATGATTACATATTTTGTAGCATCACATTTATATTTTACGTAAGTTTTTAAAATATTGTGTCACAACAGCAATGGTGTCAGGAAAAATAGGCATTAAAATTGTGAGCGATTAATTGTTAAAACATTAAAAAGAAATATTTGCTTCGAAAATAGACTTGCAAGTTATACATATGTACATTTCCCAATTATTATTTGTTTCATAAGCACCATGCCGACTGGAGAAGTAGCCCCACAGCAAGCTTACAAGGTCACAGGCAACGATGCAGACCTCAAGGGAGAGATTGCAACACCTCCAAGTCTGTCACCAGTCAACTCTTCATCGTGTGACAAAGTGACTTATAATGGCATCGAGGTTCTGAATAGGATCGTTTGGAAAGGATGGGAACAAGGCAAAGAATTCACCAAGAATCTGGTGCTGAAGAACCTTGGTGTCAAAACACAAAAATTGAAATACAAGTTAGTTTTTTATTTATTTTCTTTCTCTCTCATTCAACACTACAAAAGGTTTTATCCTGAATACAAGGTTGCCAATTTTCTGTATATTTACGGAATTCTGTATATTATAAACCCTCAGGATATTTTCCAATCACCCGATAAAACGGAAAAAAAAGTAAGTGCAGAATGTTTTTTTGTTGACTGGAGTTTAGCACCCATAAAGGGGTCGGGCGTTTGCATAAAGGTTCAGTAAACTTTTGACTCCTGACTAGGCAACCCTGTACATAAAGGAAGTATATATAATGAATTCTTAAGCTATCACTTTCTCTCTCTCTCTCTCTCTCTCTCTCTCTCTCTCTCTCTCTCTCTCTCTCTCTCTCTCTCTCTCTCTCTCTCTCTCTCTCTCTCTCTCGCTTTCTTTTCTGAATGTTGTTTTTTTATTTGTCAAAGTAGACATGAAGACAAGTAATCATGTTTATCATTTAATTGTGATAAATCATTATTTAAAAATAATTGATTGCACTGGCCTTAACACAATTTACATTATCAACTTTTGCATTGTAATACCTTAGATGAATTGTTTTGTATATTACTTTTTCTGAATTCTATGTTTTTTTTCAATTCATTCTATTAAATCCCCCACCCTATTCCAGAGTTCCCGAGACGAGGTTCTTCTCTACCTTGTACCCCAAACCAATATTCCTGAGTGCTGGTTCCAGCTTTACTCTGCCTGTCACATTCAGACCTCTAGAGGAAGTTGCTTACGATGATAAGATTGTATTCATAGCGAAAGTAAGTAAGCGGGGAAATGTATCTATTCAAGGAAAATTGGTTAACTCACTGACTGCCACAACCTAAACATGTCAGTTTTTTTATT
Source organism: Berghia stephanieae (assembly GCF_034508935.2). Classification (NCBI taxonomy): domain Eukaryota; kingdom Metazoa; phylum Mollusca; class Gastropoda; order Nudibranchia; family Aeolidiidae; genus Berghia; species Berghia stephanieae. Next base: position 33,204,663 of record NC_088372.1, read on the forward strand.
TTGACCTTTGACTGCCACAGCCGAACCCCCTCGGTTTCATACTCTGCTATTTTTTTCTACTTCTGACTGAACTGTATTGGCCATGGCAGTTTGACAACGAGGTAGTTCATTTTTTTTTAGTCCTTCATTTCATGATGGGGTACTTTTTAATGGTGACATAATTTCTAACAGGCCAAAGTAATAATAGATAACCTGGTATTTGTTTCTTTTAGTTTTCCAACATAAGGGAGAAACGAACACAAGTAATTGTAATTCTCGAGTGAAAAACAGTATGAAACTACATGTTTTTGTTTTGGTTATTATTCTGATTATGTTGGTGATTGTTTCTGTTAAAAGAACATTAATTTTTCCAGTGATCCAAGGCAGTGTTGACTCCAATTCAAATGTTTTTTTAGGCATAAGATTGCCTCCTTTTCAACATATAACTGTGCAATCCAGAATCAAAATGTAACAATGCAAATGGTATCATTTGAAGGGACAGCACAAGCTGGATTGTTTGCTTTTTAAATTGTTTTATTGTCATAAAAATTGTGAACACGCTGAATTTTTAAAAACGTGCATAACTTCAGCAATCAACGGCATTGCAATTCTGGAAACTCCCTCCTTACCAACCATTTTCAGAATTTTTCCCGAAACATCAGCCACCAACCACAAAAATAGACCAATCTTACTCAAACAGAAAGCATCAATACGTTCTTTATGTAGTATTGTTTCAGTTTGGTTTTTCTCTTTATTTTGTCACCTCTAATCCATACATTGGTGAGTTTACTGAGTGCGGCGTTTGATAGCTGTTTTCTTCTTTGTACATCCTCGGTGTCTCCAATTAGTGAGCCGACTTTCTTTGTTCTTTTCCATTCCTCTTTGTTCCTCGATATTGTTGTAAATTCGGTTTTATTGACATTGACTTGGAGGTTATATTTCATGAGGGTATTTTGTATGATGTCTATATTTGCTGGTGTTGATCCAATAAAATCGACATCATCTGCATAGGCGATTTCTCTAGGGATTGCATTCTCAATATGAGTCGTTGGTTTTGGAATGACTTTTCGAACTTCTTTCAGAGCGTGTTCTAAGTATATTGTGAACAGAATCGGGCTCAGACTATCTCCTTGGGGGGTCCCGATGTTACTTTCGAACTGCGTCTGTTTTGTGGCCCCGTATATCCTTGGTTGTATCTTTGTGTTGCTGAGGAGAAATCGGATTATTCGGAGCTCGTCTTCGTCTACTATTTCTGTTAATATCTCCAAAAGTTTTCCTCTGTCGATCGTATCAAAGGCTGCGGACATATCGATTCCGGTTATTGTTATGGATATGTTTTCTTTGAGTGCCTTTGCTGCCAACCATTTATGTGTCCATACAACGTCCGATGTGCTTCGGTCTTGGCGAAACCCGCTTTGGCTATGTGATAGGTATTTTTCTATTTTCGGTCTAATTCTGTTGAGGACAATAGTTGACAGTGTTTTTCTTATGGTATTCAGTAATGTTATTGGGCGCAGGTTGTTTACGGGTCCTTTCGTTTTTCCTGGTTTTTGTATTGTAATTAGGACACCGCTGTTAATGTCCCAGTCTTTGTGTGTTGAGAATGTTTTGTTCATTATGTTTGCAATGCTCAGATCCAGGGAGAGTGTACCGCATTTCAGCAATTCAGCGGGAATTTCATCTTCGCCTGGGGATCTGTTATTGTTTAGGCACTTTATGCTATTTCTAACTTCAGTTGTTGTGATGCGGTTGTTTAGGTCTCTAGGGTTTCCTGAGAAGGGCGATATTTGTGAGACTTGTTTGTGAAATTTCTGCTGGAAGTGGTCAGTTACAATGTCAAGGATATCGTTGGGATTTTATAACTGCGGCACTTGGGCGTTGACAAAATCCGAAGAAGAACATCTGGATGCCTTCCATCGCACACAGCTAAGAAGGGTACTGGACATCAAATACCCCAAAAAGATCTCAAATGAATCACTCTATAAGATCACAAAAGAAAGACCAATCTCCCTTGACATTTTACAACAACGATGGCAACTTTTCGGTCACATACTACGCAGGGACAAAAACATACCAGCAAACCAAGCCATGTCGGGATACTTCCAAAAACACGGGAACCTTTTCAGAGGAAGACCGATCACAACACTCCCTGTGATCCTAAACAAAAACCTCACAACACTTGGACAAAGCATTAGTCTCATAACGGCAGGGGACCTTGAAAATCTGAGAACCCTAGCAGAGGACCGGCAATATTGGAGACACCTCACACAGGAAATACTGGAAACAGCCAAGGCGACCCGATCTTTCGGTCGAGACGCGAAAGGCATCTAAGTCAAGTAAGTCATGTAGTATTGTTTAGCAAAATGAGCTTTACAATATAGTGTCTAGTTTTTTATAGCTATAATAAAACAACTTTCTTTGTTGTACAAAAGAAATCAGAATTATTGGTTTCATCGTAACGATTGTGAAGATTTTCTAATGGTCAGGAGAGGGTTAAATCTGAAATATTGATAAACTGAATTCAAAACGTTGTCATTTTTTCTCTCTCGCTTGTTTTTAATAAACTTTTATTAATCTGAAAGGATATAAGTTTATTACACTATCGCGATTTGAGTTTCTTTTTACCTTGTCAAAAATTGAAAATAAAAGAGTGATTTGTGCAACCTTCACGCCATTGTCCTAAATTTTTCACAACCCAAGTCCTGTAATTGGTAATCACAACAAAGACAGCGTTGCAACGCAATTATTTTTTAATCTCTCTAAGATAGGGGAGGTTACTCCAAAGAATAGACTATTATAATGCTCCTGCACGCCTGATTATCCTCTTATTATCAATCACTGCTTGAAATAAAAATAGATCTAAGCCTAATTAGATAAGTTGATCCATTGGATCATTACTTATAGTTACTTTAAGTAAGTTGCCGATGCAGGTCCCTTTAAGGCTCCTCTTCACCGGACTCAATCACCTTTGCCTTCATTTCTGCCCCACTTCCAGTTAATTTGATTTTGGCTTTGAAGTTATATAACATTTCTTGGTCTGACCGGAACTTATCAAGACGGATTTTAAACGTATTTACGGAATTCACAGTTACAACAGATGTTGGTAAACTGTTCCATATGTTGGCGACTCATATGGCAAATGAATTTATGTTTAGCCAATTTTTCCTTTCATTACTGTTGATATTTATTCATGTTATCTCAGTTTCTCTTGAAATAAATAGAACGAATGACGTCACTCTTCTCTTTGTTATTGTTTTTAGTCAGCCAATTTTATGAGTATTTCTCACTAAATTCAATCAATCAGTCAGTCTATAAACGTTCGAGTTTACAGTTACCACATAGTTTTGTATATTGGTGCATTATATCTGGCTGGCAAATGGTGTGAGACTTTTGGCTAAGCGCACAGCATAAAGAGAGTTATCAATTCTATTTTTTTCACGATCATGGCATAACATTCTTTAAACAATTTTTCTATGGTATTAAGACTTAAATGTTTAGAACTTAAGAACTTAAGATGCCTTTTAAGTTTAGATCAAAGAATAGATTCGCACCTTAATCTGAGGTTTTTCTTTTTTCATTGGCATATTTATTGTCATTAATTTTGTAGTTTGGTTTTTATTTTGGTCATTCTAATAATAAATTTATTTTATTTTTTAAAATTTTCCCAGGATTTGGAATTCGAAGTTTGTCTTAGTGCAGTCTTGCCTGCCACAGTTATTTCCATTCCGATTGACTTGGATTTCAAAATGTGTGCCGTGAAAGATCATTCCTCAATATCTTTTGATGTATTTAACACAGGGTAAGTACTATATACATGCTCAAGAACCTGTCCATAATGGCCACTTATTATGATTCCAGAGAAAATTCCGCAATAAAGGCATGTGGCATTTGAGAAGAGATTAAACGTTGTGAGAAAAATTAGACAAACCTGTCACAGTATATTGACCTTGAGGGAAAGTTATGCTTTGTCTTGTTATCATCATTTGAAGTGATGATTACAAGACAAAGCATGCAATGTTAAAAAGTCAATTTAAGTAGTAGTCCTTCAGAGCAATTGGGCCAATGGAGCCGGAGCTTATCCTGGTTTCTATAGCATGAAACAATTTCTTGCTATCCTTTGGATAGGACACTAGTTTATTGCAAAGTACTTTCCACCAGATCTAACAGGCCCAGCCACCCAATCACTGTCCAATGGACAGGGGGGACACAAAAAAAATCTTGACTGCATCCGTGATCATTTCGCGTGAAGTGAGTGTTCTACTGACTCGGCTGTTAGGACCCCCTAAAAACAAAGCGTGCAATGCATTTTTTACAAAATGGGGAGGATTAAAAATTGAATCACTAAACTCATAATTTTCTCTAAATACCACTTTGAAGTGGATCACAATTTTTCTCTGTTATCAATCTGAGTAAGTGAATATTTGGAAAACTGGTGTTACTCCCATTAGTCATATGTGTGCTGATTTGGTAAAACCTGTGGGATGTCCCACAAGCTAGTTTTGAGATACAGGCAATTAAAGGTGAAAAATCGTTTGCATGATTTTCCTTTTTTTTTCACTTGCATTGTTTTTATTATCCATTCAACTACAGTCATGATTGAATTTTACAGTTTGAAGCTTATAAATAATTTAACAAATTTTTTTTCTGAGCCAAACTTCAATATATATCATCTATTTATGTCTTATCTTTAAAAGGGATTTTCTCTGTTTCTTAATTTTTGAACATCCTTCCCCCCACCTGCTTTCAAATGTGAATAACTTTGACCCTAATTAAGATAATTACAAAATTCAAACTGCATTTTGTCAAGATATGGTGCCTCTATTAGAAAATATATTAATATTTGATTTGAATTTTTCAAACTTCCGATAGCTTTTGCCAGAACACCACATTTATGCTTTGATGGCTTAATCGTTTTAGGAATCTAACTCCCATCAAATTATTGCTTTCAGTGATTTGGACACACCCCTGCAGTGGGAGGTTAACGCCCCTTTCACTGTGGAGCCAGTGGAAGCTGTTGTCAAACACAAGAGTAGCGTCAAATTTCGAGCCACCTTCAGACCAGATGTAAGTCTTACGGGTTTGCTTGGGCATTTTTCATGACTTGTCAATATGCCATGATTTATCACTGTTAATTTTCCTGTCATTATCAGTTAACTTTAGAAGGCATCTGGAGTTATTTTTTTTAAATACATTTTTGTGCTATTAAATATTAAATTTTGATAAGAAAATATTTTTGTTGTCTTGATTTGTCAAAGTGCATTGGTTATCAATGAAAATATATTGTTGAAGTAATTGATATTTCCACCTAAAGATCATGTGACCTTGTGTTGCTATGCCTGGCAAGCTATTGACACGGATGCCTTTTTTTTTACTATTATCTTACTGTATGAGTCTTGGATTATTAAATCAACACAGTACAGTGAAAATTTGAAAATTTCGTCATTTTCACATATTTGATTAAAATTAGTTCAATGAACATTTCAGTGGTTTTATTTTTGACTCGAAAATTTGAAATAAAGTATATTTTGCGCCTGATATCAACTGATAATCACAATCAGGCAACCCATAGCCACCTTAAGTACCTGTCTATCACTTGAAGCAAACAGCCCACAGATCCTGAACATCACTCACAAATTTAACACAGACAATTGAAAACAATGCATAGTGTCATCTTGTCTTGCGATGCAATTCCTTCATCACATTGTCAAATTATTGCGATAAATACTCGTTAACCATGGGACTGACCTATTTATTTATTTGACATTTACTAAAGGCAGCTATTAGATTGAGAAATGTTTGCCAGGTATTTTCTTTGACTTTAAATGAATAGTCGAGTTGACGGAATGAACTAAAGGGCAGGAAATGTTCTGATTGGTGAAAATTTAGTAACGCTCAAACCATCAACTGTCTCCCGAATTTCTGCAAATCATTTTCTATATATATCATTTTTTTTTTTCATTTTTCTTTGATATAATCCATGAAAAATGATTTCTGTTTTACGTTGATCAAGGCTGCCTGTGTGTATGAAGCATCCGTTATCTGTCATTTTGGACCAGAGCTCAGCATGTCACGAGCCACTGTCTTTTATGGTATAGGTAAGTCTGGGTTTTTTTATTTTGTATTAGGTATTTGTAAAAGGTATTGTAAAACTTTCAACGACCCACTACATTTTTGAAATAGAAAATGCTGCTATTTTACCTCTTTAGTTTTTGCGAAAATCTGATTGTACTCTATCATAATAGCAAATAAATTATGAGTTATCCCTATTATTCCTTGTAAAAATCATAGGAGTTTCGGAGATATTGGTCCCCTATCGCATCTGATTTGACTTAGATTAGATGTTTACACATAATGATGTCTTTACCACAACATCTTTGTGTCAGATATATTGATGTTGGTTTTCACTCATTGTTGTAAAAAAGGATAGATTTTGATGAGAAATAACATGATTAGGCTAGGGTAACTGGATGGGGTATAATAAAAGATTTCTTGAACCTTGAGATTTCTTCTACCTTTGAAATTTTGTATGATATGCAAATGGATTCTTATGACCTGATGCTGGAATAGATTAAGCATTATGAAATGCATTGAGCAAGGTAGGTCAAATGGAAATGTGCTGCTTTACGAATGTTTATAATAATAATTATTATTATTATTATTTTATTATTATTTATTTTTATTAGTACAATTTTACTCTGTTATCTTCTTTACTCAGGAAAATTCCCTCACTTGCTGGTATCGCCATCTGGCAGCAAAGCATCGCGGGCCAATCAGGATAAACTGAATAATATTGAAACAGAAATCAACTTTGGAACTGTAGCAGTAGCCTCTTCATCGGGCCAGTGGGTAGAATTACACAACTTGTCCCCAGTAAGTACTCAAATATGGAATCTTTTGATTTTGACAATCCAAACTCTTTCATTTTTCAGTGTTTCAAGATATAAGATAATTTGAAATACTGTCTTTTGTTCAAATGCATTTACTAGTCGATATTTAACAAGAAAAATTTACACTTTGCGTTATTCTTGCATTGATTTTATAGGAATAAATAATAAATTGACGAATAACTATATATTTTAAAACAAAATTTCTTTTTGAAAATGTATGATCCGTAATATATAATCAATGACTAGTGATGCCACAATTTGCTGTTTATGAAGAATGTAAGTCTATGTAAATGCTATGCTCTAATATTTTTTTAAACCAGCGGCAACATTGCTTCAAATTTCTATCAAAACTAAAATTGATATGTGGTCTACCTGTCCCTGCGGAAAGTTGCCATTTAAAACCCCAAAAGTTGCAAAAAGTTGCCATAAAAAAGGGCAAAAGTTGCCATAAAAATTGCCAAAAGTTGCCAAATTTTGCGGAACATTATCTGACAAGGGGGGAGAAAAAATTGCGATTCGCAAACGCACAAACAAAGGCCAAAGTTTCAATTTAAACCACATCTGTTTATTACCTCAGCAGCAGTAATAATAATAATGATAATGATAATAATACAGTACTCGCGTTATACCAGCACGGTCAGTCATCACCAAAAAGTGTGCTAGTATCCGATCGTGCCGGAATCCGATAAAGGCTTAAAGTACTGTAGTGCATAAAAGTAGAAAATAAAGTTATAAAAAGAATCTACATGTTATAAAACAAAAGTGTGACCAAACCTAATCAAAAAGCTAACAAATGTAAAGAACAAAGCCTGAAATTAAAAAGAATACATTTATAATAGTTTCTTTTGTTAGTTTTAGATCCAATCGACCGCATTAGATCATATACCGGATCGCTGAAACAAAAAGCACAAATCAAACAACAAAACATCATAATCATCATAACTGACAGATGATTTACAGACAAAAATATATTATCCATCAAAATACTTAAACTAAATACGTACATAATTATAATATCATAACAAAATAAAATCATAAACATAAAATAAAAGGACACTGTACTAATTGAAACTCATGAACATCACTATGATGAGTGAAGTCCAGCCAAGATCAATAAAATCAGTTTGGGCCAACCGTGTGGTGCAACCTAGCTACATGTAAGCAAGGAGTATGCCACTTATGATTGAGTGCCATATGCAATGAAGTTGTTATAGTATAAAAATACTAACGCGAAGCCCAGTCTCCAAGAGTTGTGCGGTCAAAAAAAGCTCAGTATCCAGTTAGTTAAGGGAAAAGTCCACCAAAAAAAAACAAAAAACAGGAAAATCGCAAAAATCGCGGAAAGTTGCGGGTAACAGCTAAAATCGCGGCCGCGAATTGCCATTCGCGGCCGCGAAAAACGACGGGAACAGGTCTACTCTGTCATGCTTTGAAATATCTGTTGATTATTATTAATTTGTTTTCATAATTTGTTTTGTTTTTTTTTTTTAGATTTGGTTCTTAATTTATTTATTTTTAACATTAGATTTAATTTTGTAAAGTTGCTCGGCCAAGATGATAAAATTGTTGGTTTTAATCCCAAAGTTTATAATTTTTTACGAAGACAACTTTTTTGAGGGCAAGACTGAATTTCATCTCTATCATAGTTTTTTACTTTTATTAATATGGTTATAACTGCAACCCTTTTCTGTCAGAAAATAAATAGTAGCGATTGCCACACCACTGTTACTGCTCTCTTAATGAAAATAGTAAGAATTAAGAGTCAGATTAGAGTAAATTTGAACTTTTTAAAGGATTTTAAAAATATTTATTTAGAATGACCTCAAAATAAATTAAGATACACTTTTTAAGGGCATATAACAAGCTTTTGCTATTTTATTTTTTTCTTTTTCTTTCTTTTGTTCGCTTTTTTTGTCTTTTTTGTTTGTTGTTGTTGCTTTTAATAAGGGATTTTTGTAATCATTGATTGCATTGTAAGTTTTGGTTTGATTTGTGTTCCCTTTATTCATTTAAATAACAATACATAATGAAAAAGGAGCTTCAATTTATTGAATGATTGATTTGTTTATACACCTATTTTCCCCATTCTCACATCTCTCATTTGTCCTTTGGGTTTCATTCATCATGATTTATTGATGAAGGGGAAACCAGAAACGTCCACATAATGTGTCTTTGTTCAATAAATTAAAGCTTTCTTTTCTTTATGTATTGTTACTTATTTCTTATACTTATAGCTTCAAGCCGCAACATTTTCATTGTTCCGTTTTCTTCTTTTGTTTATAACGATTTAGAGAACTCTTTTAAAATTTTTTTTTTTTTACAAACGGGATTAAAATAAATTGCATTGTAATCAACTATCTTCATGTTTTTGTGTCAGGTGCGCACCCCATTCCGAGTGGAACGAGTGATGGGCATGAGTCGAATGGACACAGTATTCCACTGTACTCAGACACAAGGGATTGTCCCTCCCATGAGCCTGCTTAGGATTCCTGTGAGTATATTGCGATGACTATACTAATGTTTCATGCTTGTTGTAAATTCAGCTGACGGCTGCTGATACTATATGTGAGCCATCGTCTTGGATCAGTATTGTATTGGAGTGATGGTAATGCTTAATACCAATTCAATGTATAATAAAAATAATTGAAACTTGAGTTAAATTTGCGGCTGTGTGGTCTAGTGGTATGACACTCATTTTCGGTAGGAAGGTCGTGTGTTTGGGCTTCGCTTGGCGCATAGTTGAGTCCTTGGAGAAGGCTCTTTACTCACATTTCTCTCACAGTACTCAGGTGTAAAATGAGTACCTGGCCGTTAACAGCGTTGTCTCTGTCCGAAAAAATTGTAACATCGCCTAACACTAAATGTTAAATGTTGCTGTTGGCCAGGGGCACCCCTTGTAAAGCACTTTGAGCATATTTAGTGGATATTGCGCTGTATAAAAGCTCAATTTTAATTTTTAAATGTATGTGTTGTGTCTTATTTCTGATCTATTTCACTTTAAAATCACTTTTTGGCATCTACTTCACTCAGACATAATACCATTTTGAGATGCTGGTTTACACACGTAACCCTAACTATGTTTGATCACTTGATATTAATGTCAAAATGATCAGAATTGCAAATTTTGATTTTTAGAAATTTATTTTCCGTTTATTAGACTACATTTAATATTCCCCCAACTTCACTTTAATCATACATGTTGCAACTCTGTGCAGCTGAAGATAAAAGTGACTGTGAGTGTGGTGAGGAAGACGGACATTCATAAGCCTTGATTAGGATCTTATCTATTTTTCAGTTGAATTCCAATTAGTCATTAATGCTTCTGGTATGAATGCAGTTGGTTTTTTTTTTTTTTTTTTGGTTTGGGCTAAGGCTATCCATTGGGATCATTATTAATCCCTGATGGGCCTAACAAAGGAGCTTGGCTTTTTATGTTGTGCATCTTTCCTGTATTGGTGACCAGTTAAGGCTCTTGTGCATCTCACTGATGCTTTCAGTCCTCCTGTAGTTAAAGATTGAATATTAAAAGATACTATTTTAAATCAAATTCCACAAATTAAGAGAAGGTATATTTTATTAGTCTCTAAGCAAAGATGCTGTTTCCCTTCTTCTGTCATCTTTTTTTTGTAATCCTACCTTATAATAGTGAAATCTATATTTTGATGCTCAGATAAGGGACGCTTTAAGTCCCAAATGTTCCTTGAAATTCATTTTGTTCAAAGCTTATTATTACATAGTAAGACGATAGCGATGCAGTTTTAATTCATAGCACTTGATTTTCTTTTGTCCAGGAGGTGAAAATTAATTCAGAAAAGTGAATGGAGCAGGCACCTATGTTGGTAATAACAAGAAATGAAGTGAATTAATTTTCACCCCAAATACCAGAGCTTACTCAATGTCTCAATCGTTTCTATATGATTGTGTTGAGAATATGGCCATTAAGCTTAGATGCTGGCTAACAAACTTCGCTGCCTTTGAGTGTGTTGAACCCATGACCTCAAGTAGTCGGCGAGAGCGGCTCAAGATAGACGTAGAGTTTGAAACCAATTTTAACTTGATTGGTGGATAGTTCATACAGTAGAGTCAAGATCTCCCCAGCCAGGCAGAGTTGTTGTACCAGTAAGGTCGCGGGTTCAAGCCCCCATCGCCGCCACAAAATTTTTATTCTCTATTGTCTTCTGGCACTTTCCTACTCACTTCATTTTTTGTTTTTGTCCAGGAGAGTAAAAAAATATAAATTTTAAAGATTTTTACAATATTATATTAACTGATTTTTTCACAGTTCACCTACAGCCCTCACTCAGTGGACACAAGCAGTGTTGAATATTTCAGTGTTGTCTCTGTTGGTGATATCAGTCGCAGTGTCATTCGATGCGTTGGCTGCTCTGTGGGTGAGTGAAATGTAGTAGTACTGATATGCAGACTTGTTCTAGACAAGGGCCTGGTCGATGCTATGATGAGTGTAGTGATGTAACCAATAGTTTTATCATCGTTTTGGAATTATTTCTGTCAGGAAAATAATTTTTGATTCCTTTAACAGAGGTTGGTGCGGCAAGATTATCTTGCGTCTAGGAGATCATTCAAATTGACTTTGATTTACAGAAAAAAAATAATTTTCTATTCATTTCGTCTACATTTTCTTGTACTTGTGCGGCAATATGCTTTTGTGGAATGATACTCATCTTTGGACTGGGAGGTCCATGGTTTGAGTTCTACTCTTTGCGGCGCATAGTTGCCGCTATAGGATTGGAAGGTCCTGGGTTCTAGCTTTGCTTGGCACATAGTTGAGTCCTTTGAAAAGGCTCTATACTCACATTATCTAACCGGACTTTGGTGTAAAATGACTACCTGGCTGTTAGCAGCGCTATCTCTTTCAGAAAAAGAAACTAAAAAGTGAATATCGCCAAACAGGCATCAAGGACGTTTAGTGGAGATTCTGTAATATAAATTATGCTTTATTTTTGGAGGTTATATTTTTTACTCTTCAGTCTCTTATAATAAACAAGGAAGCCAAAATATTAATCTTTTCCTGTTTATGTTTAAATGAAGTAAAATATTTATTATTTGTTGCCATATTACTTTCCTTTGATGTCTTCACAAATTTTGTTCAGTGCAACAGTTATATAGTCTATACCTTTGAGGGTAAAAAGAGAAGTGAAAATGAAAAATTTCCACTAAAGTTGGATACAGTTTTTTTTTTAAATGCAATCACTCGTCAAAGTAATCTGTGACTGTTCCCTCTATTGGTTGGACGGTACTGAACATTTGCAGTGATAGGCCCGTGGAGCTTTTTGAAAATAGAATCCATTGAATATTGCAATCTGTGTTCCCTCATCATTTAGTTGATAATAATTTAAAGGAAATTTAATGTTATTGTCTAATAATCTTTGTGTAAATGGAAAGTAAAATCACTGAAAATGTCTGACTTTCTTTCTTTCTTTCTATCTTTATTTATTTGTTTGTTTACTTATATGTTTATTAATTTTTGAATTCTCCTGTTCAGGTCCCATGGTTGAGCTGAGTAGCTACAGCGTGAACTTCATGCAGGTAGATCTGGGTGGGGCAGGGACTCGAACCTTGGACATTATCAATAACTCGGATGTGGACGCTGTCTACCAGGTTTGTAAAGAATTTCTATTGATTTCTATTTTGTATTGTTGCTCAAATCTGTTACAACAATGACCTTAGATGATGATACCCTAGACAAGACTTTCTTTATGAAATAAGCTTATTTTTTATTTAGGAACTTGTGCGGCTATGTGGTCTTGTGGTATGACGCTTGCTTTTTGATTGGAAGGTCCTGGGTTTGAGCTTCACTCTGCGCATAGTTGAGTCCTTGGAAAAGGTTCTTTACTCACATTGTCTCATCTTACTCAGATGTAAAATGAATACCTGACCGTCAACTGCATTGTCTCAGTCGGAAAAAAATTGTAATATCGCCTAACAGGCATCATGTTTTGTTCTACATGTTACGTGTTGCTGTTGGTCAGGGACCATTTGTAAAGCGCTTTGAGCGAGTTTAGTGGATATTGTGCTATATAAAAGCTAAAGTATTGTCAAAGAGGATGATTCTCAAAATGTTTCAGAAACATACAGATAATATGAAGAAAATTGGGCAAGAGAATAATATTTGACAACAACTCAACCAGCATGAACATATTATGCAGACTGACATCCGAACGTAATTATGGGCCAAGTTTATCATTGTTGTAATAGACAATATTTTTGGTCATTTTTTAAAGATTTCCATTACAACAATGGGCTCATAATGAATCGAGTTATCAGACCTACAAATAAGTGAACGTCGAACTCTAGACATTGGATTTTTTTGTTTTAACATGAATTGAGATACATCAATAAAATGATATCAAATTAATGTTTCCGGCAATTGATAATTTTACCAGTTACATTGAAATTTCACCCATGGTCTCCCTTAACCTGGTTAATAATAAAAAAAAAAGATCTCAAGATTGAATGGAAAACGCTAATAATGTTAGTCAAAATATTTTATGTCAAGTCTTTTTGTTTGTTTCACCAAGACAATTTAGACTATCGTCCATCTAGTCCAGGGGACCAATGAACTGGAATTTGTCTAAGTATCCATGGTTTGAAATATAATATAACAATTGTGTGCTACCCATTGGATTGGACACTGGGTTATCTCTCAGCAATCTCTGCCAGATTAATTTTTTTTTTTTTACTCGGCCACCCAGTCCTTCTCGTCTAAATGGATAGAGGGAGTGGGGGTGACTGAAAAATTTGAAATATTGAAGATTTAAACTTTGCTCCTATTTCATGTATGTATATATTTTGTCATCACATTTTGTAAATCACTTGCAAAAACCTAAAAGTAAATAAATTGAAATTACTCTACAAGTTGAACCAGAACATTTTAAAGATAATGAAAAATATAAGCTGTGTACGGTAAAAAGTAATAAACAAAAATGAATAGAACAGCATAAAAAAAGAACACAAATACCAAACACAGAACGTTTTGGGCTCAAAACCCTTCTTCAGAGAGGACCTACTAAATATTTTTCTGTTGTCAATCTGGTTTTATAGTAATGTATTTATGTTTTCATTGCTTTTTTTCTTTTTGGCTACGGTTTACAATCCAAGATTTTTCCACAGAGAAGATGTACGAAATAATTCTGTCGTCGAACCGTTTATTTTAGTAATGTCTTTATGTTCTCAATGGGTTTTTTTTTCTTGTTGGCTGAAGAAGGGTTTTAAGCCCAAAACATTCACGTGTTTGGTATTTTTGTGGGGGTTTTTTTTAAGCTGTTATATCCATATTTGTTCATTACTTTTTACAATGCATCTGATGTTTGTTGAACCTGCTATATATAAGGTTTAAATATGGACTATACCAATGAGACAGAATGGCACTGAACAACAATAAAGACAAGTTCTACAAACTACTGTTTCTCATTTCCAGTTTGATGTAGACTGTGACGAATCCGTCTTCAAATTGGAGTCCACGAGTGGGGTGCTGAAGGCCAACTCTAGACAGACGATTGTGATGAAGTTTGTTCCTCAGCATCCTATTAATTATTACAGAAGGATTCCTTGCCTGGTGCATAATCAGGTGGGTGTAGAAAATATTATTATACCAACTCTTCAACTAATTTAACAGTTGCCATTAACATTACTATCATTGTTACTTCTACCAATGGTGAGCCTCTTATATAATTCAATATCGACTTATTGTGCACTAAGTGCTTTATGAGGGGTCCAAGCTAATCACTATTCTGAACATGGTCATATTCTTGTGTGGCTGGATGGTATTAGTATAATTACTCGCTGATATATATATATATATATATATATATATATATATATATATATATATATATATCCCTCTCTCCCCCCCCCCCCCCCCCCCTTTCTCTCTCTCTCTTCTCACTCTCTCTCTCTCTCTCTCTCTCTCTCTCTCTCTCTCTCTCTCTCTCTCTCTCTCTCTCTCTCTCTCTCTCTCTCTCTCTCTCTCTCTCCCCCTCCCTCCCTCTCTCTCTCTCTCATCCAGACGGAGGGTGCCATGTCAATTGGATCCTGAGTTTGGCTCTCTGACACTCTGATATTTTTATTCTGTTTTCATCTGGCACTTCTCTATACCCTATATTTCTCAATATTGGTATAGATGCCGGCTCCATACTTTTTCTGAGTTTTATGAAGTAAAAGTGATTTTAAAAATTGAGATTTTAGCCTTTTGTCACGTTAAAAACCATTGCTATTTGTCTTCAGTTAGACATGCAATGAACCCAAGTTTTATATTTTATGATTATAGAATCAACATGTAGGATCTCAAACATTCAGATATAATGCTGTCTGTGGGCTACGAGTCACCTATTCATATACGTTTTGCAATGATTTAGTGAAACCATTTTCAGATGATTAAATTTTTTTTTTGGTTCATATTAACTTTATTACAGCAACCGCTTTTTGTTGACTTTATTGGGACCTGCCACACAGAAACAGTCAAACCTGCTGTCCTCAGAGCTGACCACGTGTCTCGGTCTATCACCCATGTGGAGAGAGGTCTTTCATTCATTGCACCAGAGGTACGGATTGATAAGATTGATAAATGCAAGTATTGATGCATGAAACCTTAAATGTATATTGCTTTAAGGGCAATAACATAATTTTATATTGCAGAACAGTTTATTTTGTAAAAAAAAAAGTTCAGCTATGGAATTTATCAATAGATGCCTATTGCAAAAAAATAATAATAATAATAATAATAATTTTATCACAAAGTGTTTTTTTAAAAAACAGAATCTTAATTGGAACATTCAAAGATAACAAGAAAAATATGAATTAAGCGCAGATCACAAAATGATTAGTGAAGATGGTAATGGGAAATGTAATTATATAGTCATGAATCTCTGTTAAGTGTTTTTCTCAGCATGTGGTTGAGATTTAGAACAGATCACCAGCACAAGGTGTGGAAGTTCCAAGTGTTGACGCATTCAAGACAAGACAATTTCATGCAGAGTTTTATGTATAGTATAGTTGAGCCTCCCTCCAAAATTAGATCTGATCAAAAGAACAGTAATCAGGAGGGAAAGTCATTAGTGTAGGCCTGGTCAAAAGACCAGTAGACCCAACAGACTCAGCGACAGACCAATAGGCCTAAGAAGATGAGCTGACTAATCTGTAGTATGCTATGATATCTAATTATAGATAATCTTAAAGGGCAAACCAATTATTTTACATTCAATGCCTTACCGGGTCTGCAATTGTCACCTACGTGAAACCTCAGAAATGTACTAAGTGTGCACACTTGATGTATTTCATCATTAGACTTTCCCAAAACTCTTATATTCCAGGCCTTGAATGAGTTGCTGAAGGAAGGAAGGCTAGAAGTGGATGGTAATGGATGTTTAGAAGCCGTCAATGCTGACGATAAGGTATTTCTCTTTCCTTTACTTTTTAAAATATTTTTTTATTATTGTTATTAATTACATTCAAGGGAATTTTATCTATAGGTAACCCTCTCTTCTTACTAACCATTGGCTAACACACCCCTTCCCCCCCCCCCACCTCCTCTCTCTCTCTCTCTCTCTCTCTCTCTCTCTCTCTCTCTCTCTCTCTCTC
Organism: Berghia stephanieae; assembly: GCF_034508935.2. NCBI lineage: Eukaryota > Metazoa > Mollusca > Gastropoda > Nudibranchia > Aeolidiidae > Berghia > Berghia stephanieae. The sequence continues at coordinate 33,221,126 of NC_088372.1, forward strand.
TCTCTCTCTCTCTCTCTCTCTCTCTCTCTCTCTCTCTCTCTCTCCCCCCTACCCCCTCCATTGCACACAAAAGCCACTATCCCACTCTGAATTTGATTTGCTATGTAACACAATCATCATAAACAGTCTTCTTTTCTTGTTGGGGCTGTTGATGAGTTTATTTCTGGTAATCCACTGAAATCAGATGTGATGCAAACATGGCCACGCTCGATAAGAATTAATCCATGGATCTCAAATCAGAAATTTCAAAATGGAGAAATCTTGCACAGTGTTCACAAACCCACATTTTATCAGAACTGAAATGGACTAATATGCCTCTATTAATGATCAGATTGGTGAAATATATATATATATTAACAGACACATTGATTGACACTAGAAAAAAGCACATCCCTCTCTACTATAACACGTTTAGCGTAATCATACACAAAGATGACTCTAATTTCACTACTACACAAAATCCCCCCCAAAAAACTTATGCTTTTCTTTTTGGTGGTTTATCGATTTTGTGATGTGATCTTATGACTGACAAACCACTACTTTTTTTTTTTTTTACAATTGGAAAAAATAAAAGAATGATAATTTTTTTTTTTAATGAAAGGACAACAGATTGATATTTATGACTTGTATTTATCATAAGTTCAGTGTTCTCTTGGTTTTGTTAATATTTGTGTTCCAGTTCACAACCAGGGCTTCTGATTCCAAAAGGGTTAAAAAAGGATTGTTAGCAAGAGAGTACTTTTCCATGAATAGTTTTGGAACACGCCTGTGATTCAGTCTAAAATAATCTCTTTTTGTCAATGCACATGAGCCCAGTCACTAACCATAGTTTCAAAATATCCTGTTATTTATGAGTTTTCGTTTCGGTTACACTTTTTCCCCACATCTTAATCGGAATAGTCACTTTCGTTACAAATTTTTGATTAACGGGCAGTCTGGGTCTTTTCTAAAAAAATTTGATTACCAATATTGGGCGGTTTTAATTATTCTTTATCGTCATTATAGGATAAAAAACATCTTTGTTGATGTCAGAAATTTATAATTTAGATTATAAGTCAAAATACGCATACAAAAAAAAAATCTCTCTCTACATTATCTCTGTGATAACTGGAAATTTTCAGACAATTACATGGAATAGATTTTGAGAATGTTTGACACAGTATCCCATTCCTCTAGAAGAATGACATATTGAGAAAATAGCAAAATAGCATTCCGTTTTTCACACTTTTCTTACTTCCTATGCCCTTTCAACCGGGTTTTTTGGGGTTTTAAAAAAAGTTTTGGTGCCTTTATAGTATGTTTTGAAAATTACACTTCAATAATATTATTTCTGAGATAATAAGATATCGTTTTCCACCAAAAACTCAAAATCAATTTTTGGAAGGATTTTCATGATGATTAGACCCAAATCGCCCCTTGATGTGACTATGTGGTCTAGTGGTATGACACTAGCATTTAGCAGTGCATAGTTGAGTCCTTGGAAAAGGCTCTCTGCTCACATTCCTTCATATTACCCAGGTGTTAAATGAATACCAGGTGTTAACAGCGCTGTCTCTGTCCACAAAAAATTGTAATGTCGCCTCAAGGCATCACGTCTGAATGCAAGTGTTAGTTGAGTGTTGGATCCACACTGGACTGTATTTGTAGTTTTATTTCAATTCTTTTTTTCTTTTCTTTTTTTAGGCTGGCCTTGCTCCTAATCAGTCTTTGAGAGAAATTGCTCCAACAGATGAGTTCTTCAATGATGGAGTACATACAGACACAGTGGTGATTATCTCTCTCTCTCTCTCTCTCTCTCTCTCTCTCTCTCTCTCTCTCTCTCTATCCCTCTCTCTCTCTCTCTCTCTCCCTCTCTCTCTCTCTCTCCTCTCTCTCTCTCTCTCTCTCTCTCCCTCCCTCCCTCCCTTCCTCTCTCTCTCTCTCTCTCTCTCTCTCTCTTCCTCTCTCTCTCTCTCTCTCTCTCTCTCTCTCCTCCCTTCCTCTCTCTCTCTCTCTCTCTCTCTCTCTCTCTCCTCCTCCCTCTCCTCTCTCTCTCTCTCTCTCTCTCTCTCTCTCTCGCTCTCTCTCTCTCTCTCTCTCCCTTCCTCTCTCTCTCTCTCTCTCTCTCTCTCCCCTCTCTCTCTCTCTCTCTCTCTCTCTCTCTCTCTCTCTCTCTCTCTTCCTCCCTCCCTCTCTCTCTCTCTCTCTCTCTCTCTCTCTCCCTCCCTCCCTTCTCTCTCTCTCTCTCTCTCTCTCTCTCTCTCTCTCTCTCTCTCTCTCTCCCTTCCTCTCTCTCTCTCTCTCTCTCTCTCTCTCTCTCTCTCTCTCACACACTCACTCACTCTCTTAAAACCCACACATATCCACATATATGCAAATAGCTTTATTCATCTTAAAAACAAAAGTTGCACTTAAAAATGTGTACAATCGTCATCATAGCTTGTCGCTCCAACACCAAACTCACTCCACAGCATCTAGGTAGCAGACTCTTAGATCATCATGATCATGGTCAATGCAGCTGGGCTCATCTTGGCATTCTCTAAGGATGTGCTCCATCATCTGCTCTGGGCATCCACATATACACAAGCTAGTCTCAGCCAGCCCCGACTTTTTCCTACTGTTCTTGTTCAATAAAATGAAGGCTTATGACAGCCATTGTTTCTATTTATATCTGTTCTCAAAAGAGGAGAATTAAGTTAAAGTAAAATTCAAAGTTCTAGAAAGATTTATCGTTCTCTAATTTTCTAATATTTATTTATTTATCGATTATTATTTTAATTTGTCATTACTCTCACTGTCCCTCAGTAATATGCAGCATATTCCGTCAATAAAAAATATGCAGCATATTCCGTCAATAAAAAATATGCGGCATATTCTGACAAAAAAGAATATGCAGGATATTCCGACAGTAAAGAATATGCAGCATTTTCTGACAATAAAGAAACTTTAAATTGAATTTACTGCTATTTCGATTTCCATCTCTTTTTAAGAATTTATTTATTTATTTATTTATTTATTTATTTTAAAAACTTTTTTGGGGAATATGTTTTTTAAAATAATTTTGTTTCCTTATTGCGAACTCCCAAAATCTGTAATAAGATCCTGTGATGATTATTATTCAACTTGTATTGACAGAATGTCGTGCCTCATGTTAGTGCAGATGTGACTGTCATGGACTTTGGAAATTGTCAAAACTTTAGAGTTACGGAAGAAAAGGTAAAGACAATAACTTATATTAACATCAGCTTTAAAACATTAAAATTATGGTGGAAAAAGTAAAGAAAATTACTTCACATAAACTCAAATTTTTTTTCTTTGTTCCCAGTATGCTAATGATTCAACTTGTACAACGCAAGAACTTTAGTTTCTGGGTGGGGTTCCTACCTCCCATAGTGGGCAGGGAGGTACTTGCTGTGTCTTTTATCCCCTCTTATCTGTTTTTCAATTGCTTCCTGTCTTTGTCTTGGAGTGAGATTGCTTGGTTTTGTCCTGACCTTGGTCGGAGTCCTTGGCTGAGAGGGAAACAGTCGAATGTGTAGTTATAGTTTTGGGAGATGATATTTTTTTCCTTGTAAATCATCTCTCTGTTATGTACTGTTACTCTTTTCATTTTTAACATATGATTTGTAAACATTTGAGCGTGTTCCTCGTAGTGGGGGTCTGTGCCTGTGTCTGGATGAGACTTTTAGGTGATCTCAAACTAAGTACTTTGATAGTGTGCTCTTGGAATCTACATCTTTTTCCTATTTGAATCAATTCCCCTTTGTCTTACCTTTTCTGGTGTGCTTTTTAATTGTAATTCTAGAACTTTTTACTATCCCGTTTTCTTCCTTTTTACTGGCGCTGATATGACCTTATGTGTTGCGAGCGCCGTAAAACTCTTAAAAACAAAACAACAAACAAAACAGAACTTTAGTTTATGTTGTATCTTTGTTGCTTTTCACAAGTTTGACTGCATGCATTTATTATTTTATTTATTCTTATATGCATTAATGTGTTACATTCTTAAATTCTGCATCAATATTTTTATTTAATTATTCAATTTTCCTCGTCTTTAGAAATGGTTTATAAGCTTTCATATTTTAAATTCTTATTATCGTATATTTTGTTCTTTCTTAATCCTCCTTGGGCCTTGAGGCATCTACCAGATATCTCCATTTTTTTTTTTTAGCATTCGGCTGCTTTTGTGGTGGTTGTATTCCAGGACAGGCCTGCTTCTTTTAATTCTTTCTCCACGGTCCTTCGCCGGGTTTCTTTGGGTCTTCCCGCTTTCTCTTCCCCTCTGCTGTCTAGTCTTGGGAAGTGACACATTTTCAATTCTGGCCACATGACACAGCCAAAGTTATCTTCTTTTTATTTGGCTTTCAATGCTAGTGCAGTCAGATTTCTTTAATAGATCCACTGTTTTTATTTTTGTAGTCCAAAATATGTTGAAAATTCTTTTTAGACACTTGTTTTGAAAGGTTTCTAGTTTCTGTGTTGTGGAGGATGTCATTTTCCAGCTTTCACCTGCTTGTCACATTGTCTCTGCTTTCATCCTCCCTTATTTCATGTCCACAGACTGTCAACATCACGAACCATACCAGAGGCAAAGTGACAGTACAGTGGATGGGAGGTGAGAATAGATGTTAAACCGCATGGGAGCCACATTTTCTAGACCAAGCGTTGAGAATTGAATTTAAAGTTTAGATTATAAAATAAAACAAAACCATGCGAGCATTTATATGACGTTTTTCCATATTTTTATTTTACTCAATAATGTTTTACAATGTTTCGATTATTTAAATAGCTCATTTCTTTGAGTTAAATTTGTATTTTTTAGGCAAATGAACGTTGTTTTTATAAAACGGAAAATGCAACCTGCCTCGACTGGAGATCAAACATTAGATATTAGACCTTCTGATTAGTTTTTCACTTTTATTCACATCTCCTGAGCTTGAACTGAATCCTGTATTGTGATTACCCCTCTCACCTCCCCCACCCCCCATACATTGATTTCATCCCACCAGGAGAGAACCATGTGTTTTCTGTCAGCCCATCCAGCCTGGACATCCCACCATTGAAAGCCTGTTCCTTCAGGGTCACTTTCAAGCCTGTAAGTAGAGTGGGGGCTGCTTGATTTGATTGGTTTTAGCTATAATTAAAATGTATCAGGGGTCCGATAGTTCAGTTGGTAGAGCAATCGCTTCACAAGCAAAGGGATGGGTACAGTCGAGATTTTTTTTTCTGACACCCCCCTTTCCCCCTGTCCACCCAGCTGTGATTGGGTAGCTGGGTCTGTTAGATCTGGCAGAAGTCCTTTGCAATAGACTAGCATCCTATCCAAAGGGTAACAAGTTATTGTCCATTTCACGCTATAGAAACCGGGATAAACTCCTGCTCCATCGGCCTAGTGTCTCTGAAGGACTACTTTTAAAAAAAAAGATAAATGTATCGCATTTGGAAAGTTCAATTATTATCTCAAATATCATCTCAAAGCTTTAAGTACTAGCAGGAGATTTATACAGACTTGTCAGTTTAATAAAAAAGAAAATTCAATGCAATTAGTCCAGATGCGAGCCAGCAAAAGATCCAAAATTTCTTTTAGGAAGTGAAATGCTACTTCGAGACAATTGCCAATGAGATAAGGCATTGAATATAAAATAATTCGCTAATCTTATACCACAGTAGGGTCTAGGGGCAAGATGTTAGAGTGGAACATTCCACTTATACTCGGAGGATCCAGGTTTGAACCCAGCTGTTGGCCTGTCGTTTTTTCCTTGAGTAAGAAACTCAGAACCTTTTGGTCATTTTGCAAGGCTGCACTGCACCTTCCTTACACCTGGGTTATTTCTGTGAGATATAACTACATGGCTTTGGATTGGAGGGCACAAGCTGAAAGGTCTCTTGATTTGAAACCACAATCAATAGGATTCAATAGTCTGATGTCACATCCGCCCAACAACAAGTAGCTTCATTCGAAACAAAGAAAATCAGTACTTTTTTTTTCATGCTGGCTAGAACTTTTTCACATGTCATGTGATTAGAATGTATAAAAGTCAAAACATGATCAGATTTGTAATGTTTTTATCTTCTGGATACACTTATATGCTCGTCGGAGAAGTATTTCATAAGGGCGTCTGCCATTGTTCCAATAGTTTAGAACCAGTTACTAAGTTACTATGCGTCATTACGAGGGAAGTGATGTCACGACTGTTGAAGCCTATTTATATGTCAAATGAGCTTTTATTATGATACAGGGTTTTCTCATTGCATGCTAGATAGAAAGTCATTTGGTTTTTCTTTATCTTTATTCAACATTTTTGTAATGAAAGAAAAGGGAAAAAACCCCAACTTAATCCAACTCACAACTGCTTATTTTTAAAGCTGTTATGTGCATTTGTGTCGTTTGTGATTTGTCTGTCTTCAAGTGTGTGTACTTGAGTTTGTATGCATGTTTATTGTTTGTTTTATCTATGTCTGCGCATGCATGGGTGTCTTTAAATATGAAAATCAGAGTTTTGATGGCACTGTTCTTTATATCATCAGGACAAAAGTTTAAAATCTCGGAAATAATCTAACAATATTTTGACTTGTGTCTCTAGGGGGCTCCTAATCAGCTTTATGGCAATGAATTGGAATGTTACGTGTCTTACAAGAGCATGCGTGACTACAGACTTGTGGAAAACCTAACACAGACTCCACCATGGTGCCTCATTCTCAAGTGTATGGGTAAGTAACAACTTGCCTTTTAAAACATTGAAAACCACACAGATGTAAGAACCTACCAATAAATATGTGTACTCAAAGTCAAGTTGTTTTTTTTAGAAAAATGTAAAAGAAATATTGATTTCTTGCTCTGTTGTGCTCAACCTAAATTCAAAACTATTTTTTTCCCCCTTTTTTTTTTTTGGGGAGGGGGGGGGGGGGGGGGTCAGCTTAGAATGATAGCTGGTTTGATACTTATTTTTATTATTCAGTCTTTGTGAATTGTATTTTAAAATGTTTTTTTGGGGGATTTTTTTTATCAATGAGTTACTTCAAATTTGTCATATTCTACCACTGATTAAAAGACTCGAGACATTTGTAGAAGCTGCACACTTACTTTTTAGTCTTTTGCTACCATGAAAACCAAAGGTCCTTTGCAGTTATCGCTGATACCTGGATTTAGTTTCATGGTGGTATACATCAGCAGTTTTACAAAATCTTTCATTCAGAAGGATGGTGTGACCCACTGTGACTTCAAAGATTCCATCAGGATACTGATATAAAGGAAAGAAGAGTGTATGAATCCCTATGCACTGATACATATCTCTGACTGCCTTGCAGAGATACTGGTGTTATTGGGTTGATATTCTTGCTTGAATTATCCTCAGCAAGCCATGGGGTGTATAAGGCATTTGCCAAGATTTCCACTTCTGTCTAAATAGCTACATGAACTCCAATGTTATTTTAGGTTTTAAGCTCTTTATCCATGGACTCTCTCCAGGTTTCTTTGGGTCTACATCTTTGTCTTTTGCCACCAACCCTTCACCAGATTGTATTTTGTTGCAAAGCAGTTACCTCCAACCCACCCAGGGTTAATATACTAGTAATGCAATTCTCAAGAAAGAATAATAATACATTGAGATTTTCCTCAAACCATTTCAAAAGGCATAGGATATTCAGATGAACCAATTGAAAATTGATGGTTCCCCCGTGACCTCTTGTTGCTATGCCTGGCAAGCTATTGATATGTATGCCTTTTTTACTATTATCTTATAGTATAAGTCTCAGGTTGTTGAATCAACATGCAATGGTATCACTTTTGTGTCAATTATTGTATACTTATAAAAAACCAGTCAATGCATATTGTTGTAAGGTGTTGCGATGGAATTCCGTCATCAGTGAGACAAAATAATATGATAAATATTCGTGATCTGTGGTATTGACCAGTTTATCTGTTTGGCATGTTCTAAAGGTATTTATAGAATTAATAGCTTTGCCCTGCCTCTGGAAAAATAATTAAATTTTCTGATTAGTTAATGTTTAGTAAATCTTAAACTGTCAGTTGTCAAGCATGTTTTCATCATCTGTCATCAGACACTGCAAATTGTATAATAGTCTCAATTTCTGATGAATAACTAAACTAAAAACTAAATTTAAAAAAAAAAAAATTTCTTTATTCATCCCAAAGGGGAAATTTGTCTTTAGGGCCTATTCCAAAGGTGGACTGGAATAACCCAGGTGTCAGCCGCAGTGCAGTGCCACAAACTGAGCTAGGGGTAGGTGACTTGCGCAGCTGGTATTCGAACTTGGTACCTTTTGGTACAGAGCAAAGACTGTATCGCTGAACCACGCTACCCCATATGCCCCACTGCAACAACAGTGGTGAATGATAATACTGAAGGGCATGTGTCTATAATATTACCGTTGTTAATCACGCAAACATCATCATCGATTTTCCAGGAGCAGTAATGTCTTATTGTACAATGTTGGTCCTGACAGATCAGTGTTAGAGCACTTACCTTACAAACGAATGGAGTGTTGTCAGTCCTAGATGCAGTTGAGATTTTGTCTGACCATTTTATTCATTATCTAGTGGTTGGCTTGTAAAATTTGTCTATAAAGTCAATCTGATGGGAGGACTGCTGTAGACGGTTGCCATATTTAAAAGTAGCAAATAATATGTGGGATGAGGATTAACTTTTGGAAGATTTTGAGATATCTCACACATTACAATCCCATTTTGAAGGGTTTCATATGACAAAAAATGTTGTTCCCATTCGGGAAATGGGCCAAAAGTTATATTATGGAAGAAATGTGGAGTTAGAACTTGTTAATCTTTAGCCCACAAATTTCTTCGTTCTGTTTAACACTAGAAATTATGACAAGGTTTATATGCTCTAAATATTTAGTTTAGTATCGATTGATTATTTCCAGTGCTAGATTAATGACATTTTTGGGGATTGTTTTTCAGGTCACACCTTCATGCCAAACAACGAGACTTTCCTGCCACGAGTCAACATTGCTCCACCAGTTGTCGTATTCCCTGCTGTCAACAAAGGCGAGTCGACATACCGTACCGTTGTAATGGGGAATACTGGAGAAACTCCTGTACTCTATGACCTCGAGGAGAGCATGAAATTACAGACTACACGCTCTAAATGTGGAACCAAGGACATTCCCAAGCAGTGAGTTGGTGGGGCTCGTGTCTGTATGGTTTTGGAGAAGACAAGGAAGAAGAAGAAGAAGAAGAAGAAAATGGAGTAGAAGGAGGAGGAGAAGAAGAATGGGAAATTTTACATTGAGAATTTTGTATGTTTTGTATTTTCTTTTTTTTTTTCTGGTCTTGTTTTTTCCTCGACTAAAATATGTACAACAATATTATTTCCATCAAAAAAATCATTAAAGGTGATGACTAATGGAAATGTTAGAATATTACTTCAATTTATAAAATTAATATATATATAGCCTACATATAAAGTGTCGCCCATTAATTCTTAATTATATATTTTGCCATTGGCTTTTAGCTTTGCCACGTCCGTAAACGATTTTTTCATTTTTTGATGAATAAAGTATTCATTATTATATTTTATTTTATTAATCTTTTAGATATACGTAGATTTGAATCAATATCAATTTGATGGAATACTCAGCCTCACTGAGTCAGTCAGTTTATTTGAAGAAGGAGAAATAGTTTTACTATTAAGTTAACTACTACCTTCGCTTTTTTTTCTATTCCAGAATTTTCTCAGTCAAGCCAAGCAAGGGTATTCTGCCAAAGGGTTTCAAAGTTTTCACATTCAGGATGTTGCCAACTGAGGTCAATGCCTTTAGCCATGATGCCGTTTTCCGTCTTAATGACAACAGTAAATATGATCAGGTAAGGAAAGTAACTGTCAACCAGTTAAACGCTGTGCCCTGGAAAATCAAGTTATGAAAAATTTGGCCAGAAAGCACACCCTTCAAATATCAATCAATTTAAATGACCCTAATCTTGGCAAAAACTCAAAAACTTGCGAAGTCCCAGTTTTAAGAGTTTTTGTCATAATGAAATTAATATATCAAGGATGCCCTTTTTCTGGCTATCTGGTTATTTGAAATCATCTGACTCACATTTTTTTCTGTATTGATGAGTATATATTTGTAAAGGCAATAGTTAATTGGAAGTTAGATATATATGCATCTTTTTCTATGATTTGATTAAAGAGAAACTTTGCATGATATACTTACATAGAATATGGTCTTTACAAGAAAAATTTTCAGGCTTTTTTGATTTTAGCAAAGGACATCCCCGATATATGAATCTAAATATGAAAAGCTTCATTAATTACCATGACAAATTTGTGGATTCTTGGCAGTTTTAAAGTTACACATTCAAACCTTGCTTATTTTATTGAAATGACAACTAAAATTGAAATGTTTATAAAAGGGCATCAATAAAAAGTCTTATTTGCTTCCTTTTTCCAACCTTACTGTCATATTTCAAAAAGAAAACCTTCAAGTACTTTAAAAATGTTCCTTTTCGTAATTTATTGGTTCTGTAATTGACAAATTATGGGTCTAAGACGTGTTAGGTTTGAAACTTTGTTTTACAAGTAGGGGAGCCATCTTTATCCATCAAGATTTGAAGTCTGAAAAGTGAGTGGATCAGGCCCTTATGTTGATAATAACAAGAAAGACGGGGTTGTGGATAACTCATACGGTAGAGTCACAATTTCCCCGACCAGGCAGAGTTGTTGTACCTGTAAGGCCATGGGTTCAAGCCCCCATCACTACTGCAAAGTTTTTATTCTCTTTGTCTTCTGGCACTGTCCTACTCACTTAATTTCTCGCACATATTTGGGGTATAAGTTTTCTGGCTAAATTTTTAAAAAATAGCTTTTAATTAATGCAATATCCACTGAATGTGCTCCAACCGCTTTACAAGGGGTCCCCAGCCAACAGCATCAGTAGACATACAAGACGAGGCATGATACCTATGAGGCGATATTACAATTAAAAAAAAATTTTGACAGAGATTATTACACTGTTACCGGCCATATACTCATTTTACACCTGAGCACGCTTCTAGAATATGAGTAAAGAGCCTTTTTGAAGGAATCAACTTTACACTTCCCAGAGCGGCACTTAAACCTAGGATCTAACAGTCCAAAGGAGGCAAGGTCATACCATGAGACTACTAAAATTATTTTGTCAATGTACTAGATAATTGTACTTTCACATATGATTAAATCTCATCATTACTCTTTTTGTCAACTGACAGATAATTCACCTGTGTGGAAGTGCTGAGATGGCAGCAGTTCTTTTAGACAATGAGGGCTGCTTGTACTTCAAACCTACCTGCGTGGGAACCACATCAACCAGGACTTATGGATTTAAGAATGTTTCCAGAATTCCTCTCAGGTAAGGCAGTGGTTCCAGCATTGTGTGAATACATCAAAAGCATATTAGAAATAATTATTTACTACCAATTAGGATTTTACGATCCTCGACAGACAAAAAGTTTATGGCGGCCATTCATTTACCAACACTGGGCCCCTTGTCCAGAATGACCTGCCTAGAAGGATAAGAGAAGGAAACTCCTTTGATAGTTTCAAATCATTGTTAAATCACTACCTTTTTATGATGACATACTTAGCCACTATTGATATCATTGTGCTATGCATTTTATATATAAATTTTCTATATTTCTTTGTAACATGCATTGAGCATTACACAGTGATGAAAATGCGCAATATAAATGCCTTGTATTTTTATTATTATTATTTTTTTTATTTGTTTTTTTTTTGGTGAATATAAAAGGTTGTTCCTGTTCATCCAGATGTGATTGGATAGATAGGTCAGTTATTAGATCTGCAATTGACAAATGTCCTATTTACAAATTTTCCTGTCTTTTTTTTTACTTTACAGAAATATTGATATAGACAGCGGCTCTACATGTTTTTAAATTATTTATTACATAGATCTGCTGTTCTATTTTTCTGAGTTAGTGAATTAGTAAAATGAATTATTTAGTTCCTTTAACAACAAGTATACATTTTTACATGCATTTTAATGCGTGTGTATAAAAATCAAGAATGATATTCATTAATAAATATGTCCATTTTTAAAATCCAGATTTCAATGGCATCTCAATTACGCCGATGCCAAAGCTTTGAAAGTAGAGCCAGACCATGGAACCATACAACCCAACCAAACTATGGTAAGTGTCGAGTAAAGAATAGGTGAAATGAATATATGAACATTTAATAGACAACCTATTTCTAGGCTTCACCATGCTCAGTGCATTTTGCAGTGTGTCATTTATTTCTCCAGCTGGTCAAATGAAACCAAATTAGCGGGTGGTTGGATGGGAGCACCACCCTTGAATCATATACCTATGATGTTTGCATGGGTGTACGATCCGATAGTGATGTCGTTTCTTCTTCTCTTTACTAGCCTATCCTGCTTCTTTGGTTTGTGATTGTATTTTTGACAGGGGAATTTTTTTTTCTGTAAATCTTCTGCCTGTTTGTTCTTGGTTATTTATAATTTAGCTTATGATATCTTTAGGTTATGATTTTGATTTACATTTGTACTATTTTTGTTAGATTGCTTGTTTTTTTGTTTCAGCGGTCTCTCATATAACCTCAATTGTGTTGGAAGAGACCTAAAGCAACAAACAAACAAACAAAAAAAATCAAGTGCTTCACCAAGGTTTATTTTTTGTTTCCCTTTTTTCAATCAGTATCACACATCGAGGGGGTCCTGATAGCTCAGTTGGTAAAGCATTCGCTTCACACATAAAGGGGCTGAGATCAGTCTCTGGTAAAGCCGAGATTTTTTTATCTGACCCACCTGTCCATGCAAAGTGATTGGATAGCTGGATCTAATAGACTTAGTGGAAAATACTTTGCTATAGACTTGCTATTGTCCATTTCACGCCATAGAGACAGGTATAAACTCTAGCTTCATACACCTAATTGCTCTGACGGACTACATTTTTTTTTAAAAATCACCTATCCATGCGGTTAGCAAATCACATTCAAATTTCTTGATTTTTGTTATGAGACGATACACCACTGAGCCACGCTGCCAGCAGCTGTGTACTGTACAGGTATTGAACTCAGCAGAATATATAGCACCTTCAGTAATAAGCATGTCTTTGATTTTTTTTTCTTTTTAATTAACAGACACAGACCTGGTCATTTACTCCAAAAGATGAAAGCAAGTTCGTGATGAAACCATGCCTGGTTGCATGGGGACAAGGTCTGAGTGCTACATCATCTGGTGGGAAGAAGAAACAGTTTGTGGTCAGGGCTATTGGCCAAGGGTCCTTTGGAGACCTGAGTGTAAGTTTTTTTTCTTCATATCTTCCTTCTTTTTCTTTCCTTCCTCCTAATTTTCTTTTCTTTTAACTGCTTTAACCTTCTTTTATCTCACCTTTTCATCTTACCGCTTCTATTATTCCTCCTCCTCCCTCTCCTTCAATTTACTCCTACTCCTGCTACTCCTCGTTATCCTGCTCTTCCCTCTTTTCCTTCCTGATTCTTCTCATCTTCATATTCCCCTTCTTATATCAATAATAATAATAATAGAATTTATAGAGCACCAAGCTCCACCAAACGTGTTCAATGGCATTTAACCAGACAAAGCTGACATGGGAATTTTATGAAGATAAAATGTTACAACTGTAGACGATTTATTAACCCATGCTAATACCAATAAAATATGAAGATTGTGGTTTTGAAATATTAAAGAAAAGTTAATTTAAGATATTTTGTCTTCAGTGTAGACTTGAAGCCCTCAATAGTATGAGCGCTTCTGGTAAAGATTGAGAGAGAACTCCTGATTGATGGTGCTGCAAAGTAAAATGCACTTTCCGAGAATGTTGTTTTAGCCATTTTTCTTTCTAATGTACTGTTTCGTGAGGAGCTTCCAGTATTTATTTCCTCTTGTTGCACATTATTACAGACTGATCAGAACTACCTAGACTTTGGATTTATCGTTGTGGGCAGTTCTTCTTCCAAACGTCTCACCATCTTCAACAACAGTAACTGTAGTCTGCATTACCGCCTGCTGGTTGATGCCCAGGAAGAAGGCGGGGATGAGGAGATTGCTGATATAAGAACTGACAGACCTGGTATGTTCAGAAGATTTCCAAATTTGATTAAAAATACAATCGGTTTTGGTGTCAGACTTTTCTTATTAGTTGGTCTTGCATCAGCCATTGAATGCTTAGTCCAATATGAGATGTGTCGAAAAGAGCTTTGTCATAGCTAAGCATCCTATACAGAGGGTAACAAGTAATCAATACTGTTCAATCAGTAGGGACCCAGCATAATTCTTTTGAACTTTAGGGTACTACAGAATAATTATATAGATAAACGATAAATAAAAACTAGATAGTTAATTGATTAATTAGTAAATAAATGATAGAATATATAAATAGAAAAGTAAATGAATGAAAGTGAATAGACACCAAGTGTTAATTGTAACTTAAAAAAATACATACATTTTATAGGATTTATTGCTTCTTCCCTCTTCTCAAATCCTTTGATTGATCTCTTAAGTTTTGTTTTATTCAATATGAAGCATTGCCTTGAAATTTCACCACAAACCGTCTTGCTGTTCTTCAAAGTTAACAAGAATTGGAAAAGAAATGTGATGGAAAAATAAATCGAGAAGAAAAAAAAAAACATTTTTCTTATGCGCATATGTATATGAATTCAAAGCTAGTAAACCATTGTTTGAAAATAAAAAATAGTTTTCTTCATTACTTCCAAATTGAAACCCTGTCTCTTTCTGAATAGAAGTGGACAACTAAGACACGCTGTACTTCAGCACTGGAAAGTGAGCAAAGAGGGAGAAGTTTTTTGCACAAGGAAAAACCAAAATGTACACAATTGGGTTGAGCCAGCTCCTTTGGCTGTTCATGCAGTTGTACTTCATTTGGGGCGTTTAATTTTTCATATCCCAACCAAGATCGAAATCTCTTATCAGATATATTTTATATTTATAGTTTTGGAAAGTTTTGAATGGACTTTTTAAAATTTAGGTGTGGAGTTTGACAAGGCAGAAGGTGTCATCCCAGCTCGCAGCAAACAGTCCATCATTGCCACTGTTAGACCTGTAAGACGTGTGGCATATCAATATGCTGTAAGCTACCAGCTTATCACTCCAGAAAGTAAGTTGTATTTCTATGAGGAATTGATAAACATGTAATATGTCTTTTTTTTAACATCACACATTTCAGCATAGTATATCTTAAGATCATCTTTATGAAAACAGTTTTGTAGATGTATACAAATATAGAAATGTTTTTAAAATTAGAAAATTGAATGCACAATATGAAATTATTCTATGAATAATCAGTGCTTTGTTAAAAACATGCAAGGGGCAACATTTCATATATCAATTGATCATCAATTGTAAACCACATGTCTGAAAACTCCTGGTATCCCTACCAGGACTAGCCTTTAAACTTTTTTTTTGGTTAAAAATATCATTGCACAATCTTGTCATTTTCTCGTCCCAGGATCGTGACCAAGCAATATTCGATATACATTTTTATAATAGGCCTTAATTAATTCTTATTGATATCTGACTCCCTCCTGTCTACTTAGACTTAATTTTGATTTTTCTTTTTTTTTTTTTAAATCTTCCCAGATAACAGCAGCACAACCCCAGGTATTCAAGAGCCTCAACATTTGATGCACCTCCTAGTGACTGGTGTCTACCCGACCATGACGGTCACAGACATACGGTCTCAGGGCAGTGCTGTAGGCATCAGCAAGAAATCTTTGTGGAACCTCTTCTCTCTAGATAGGTAAATATAAATTGCTTACAGTAATATAGAAGATAACTGATGTCCTGTTTCTCCACTTCACTTCTTTGTTCTGAGTTTTTGTTGTTGTTTGTTTTGATTTCTGTTTTGTCCAGAGTTTTAAATTTTGTTTTTAATTTTAAATCATTTTTTATGTTCTGCTACATGGGTGAAATTTGGCCGGAACATTTCAGTATGCTGGTTTAGTAAGCTTCCCAGCCATTTATGTGTTGGTTTGTAAGAATTTTGAAGGCAAACGTATAGGAATCTGGAGCGAGATTTGATTAACCTGTTTTGTCTCATGACTATGGAATCCTTATTTTTAAAGAGAGAGTTTTGAGAGTTTTTATATAGCACAATATCCACTCAAAGTCTCAAAGTGCTTAACAAGGGGTCCAGGCAACACTTAACATGTAGGATGAGTCATGATGCCTGTTAGGCAATATTAGATATATTTTTTTTTTTTTTCCCCCGGACAGAACAACACTGCTAATGGCCTGGTACTCAATTTAAGGTACGATAATATGAGTAAAGAGGCTTTTCCAAGGACACAACTATGCGCCATGCGAACTCAAATCCAGGACTTTCTGATCCGATAGCGAGTGTCGTACCACAAGAATACATAGCCGGACTATTTTTTATGACGATTACAATTTTCCTCTTTAAATCAATCATTTAATAAAGTATTCTTTGCTCATGCAGGTTTTGCTCTTTGTTGTGGGGTATGAAATGTAATAATTAGTTTTGACTGATGATCGAACCTCAGACCTTCTGATTACTGGTCAGACATGCTACCATTACACTTGTGTAAACTAGTAACTCGCTTTGCTTTGCTTTGTTGTTGCTTTTTTTTTCTTTTTTTTATTCTTATCTCAGAATATGTTTATTTTTTGTCTTTCAATCATTACTATCAGCAAAATATGTTTTAAAATTACAATGTCTCCTTTTTTCAGAACAGTTTGGTCTATCAAAGTTTTCGCTTTAAAGATTTTCTCGTTAGCAAGAAGCATATTTCTGTTACCTTGGTTGGATAGGATACTGATGTATTGCAAAATATTTTATTTCACACTTTTTATCCTACCACATTGTTGATAAAGGGGAGGGGGAGGGGTGGAGATAGTGGGATTTGAGAGGTGAGAAAGAGAAGAAGAGGCCTGATAAATTTTCAAATTTTGGTGTTACATTCATACTTAATTGTTTATTTTGTCTTAGCACAACGCTCTTTTCATCAAGTTTTGGAGCCTCTACAAGGCTGTGGCCTTGCTGTTCAAACTCTTGAAGATTTATTCCATGGAATTCATTTTTTAATTCATATTGCTTGGCTCTCTCATCTTTGAACTTACATTGAGGCTGGTTTTTACATTCGGAGGACAGCTTAGCATAGTGGTATGGTCTTTGCTTTGCACCTAAAATGTCCTGAATTTGACTCCTCACCATGCTATTTAGTCTGGAGCAAGTCACCTCGCTAGAGCTCACTTTGAGTAGCTGCACTGCAGTTGATGCCTAGATTATTCCAGTTTCCCCATAGAATAGACCCTAAAGAATAATCTCCCTTTAAAGATGAATGAAAGGAATTTCATTTATTTTCATCCATGATTGTTTTCAATCGTCCACAGCTTGAATGCTTATTTGGATTCTGATCCATCGTCAGAAGAGCTGAGGTACAACATTGCCACCAGACACAGGTAATGTTACTGATGATATTAATAATAATAATTAATAATTGAGCTTTATATAGCGCAATATCCACTAAATGTGCTCAAAGCGCTTTACAAGGGGTCCCTGGTCAACAGCAACATTTAACATGCAAGATGGGACATGACGCCTGTTAGGCGATATTACAATATTAACAGTATTTGTCATTATTTTTTAATGAGATCAGAATTATGTTTAGAGCAAATACTATGAGATTAGTTTTATGATAATGACAAATAGAAAAATAATGTTGATAAATAATGATTACAATATTAATAATAATTACAATATTAATAATAATAATAATAATAATAATAATAATATTGACGATAATAATAGAGGTATTGATAATATAATAATAATAATAAAATAATAATAATAATAATAATAATAATAATAATAATAATAATAATGATGATGATGATGATGATGATGATGATGATGATGATGATGATGATGATGATGATGATAATAATAATGATGTTGATAATGATAACATTCATTTTTATCACTAATGGTCTAATGTGTTGATAGGTGTGTTATTAAATCATCCCTTTACTTTATATGAAACTTTTTGAAAACATCTTCCAGCACTCGAAAACGTCCCAGTGTGTACACACGGGCAGTTCTGGACCTCAACTTTTCTGCTGCTCCTCTGGGGTCTGAACCTTGTAGCATCAGTTTGATGTTTGAAAATCATGGAACTGTTCCATGTGATTGGTGAGTGGTTTTTATACACCTCTTGTCCATGTACATGTCATCAACTCTTTCCTTTGTTATGTGTATAATTAGTGTTGTTCGTGTATTGTGTTAGGGCTTCATGATTAAGTTAATCTATGTTATGCGCCCAGAGCCCTCCTGATGAAGGGATGTTTGGCGCACTATAAATCTATACCATTATTATTATTATTATTATTTGTATTCTTGACTTCCTCAACAAATATTTTACTGTTATTGTTATTGGGTTTTTGTTGGGGTATTTTTGTTGTTTATTTTTTTTTTGTTCCATTTCTTTTCTATTGTTTATTTAGACCTGTAAATTCTGAGTCAGTGGACTGAAAACAGCCAAATCCTCAATGGAAAAAAAAGGAGAGAAATAATGATCGTAGGGAGCCAAATCTGACTGAATGGCCGGGCAATAAATTTCACTATTTATTCTCAGCCAATTTTGGCTCTTTTGTAAGTGGAAAATAAGTAAATTCATGAAAAAGTGAAATTCAGACCGCTAGAAATGGGTTGTGGAGAAAGTTCTTAATTGAGACTGAGATGCTATCACTTTTTTGTCTCAATTTTATTATTTTTCAAGACTCACACACACACACTTACATATAAATATTTATATTTTATTATATATATATATATATATCGATTGAAATGGATTGCTATATTTCTCTTTCACTTAACTAGAATTACTTTATCATCACAATCACACTTTTTGTACTGGATGTGTCAATTCTATTGTTTCCAGGGCATTTATGTTCCCCCGTGACATCCAAATAGAGATGGGATATTGGACAGAGTCTGGTGATTGTGACCAGGATGAACTGCATGATGTAAGTTGTGTGCCAAAGCTGCCAACTCTCCATTTACCCCCTCCCCCCCCCCCCCCCCCACCCAAGGGATATTTCCCTTTTTATGTCATGATTTTATTAATTTTCTTTGGATTCTTATCATTATGAAATGATGCTTACATGTGTTGTTTAAGGAATCAGTTTGTCGTATGATTGACTTTGTATTGATTATTGTCCTTCTTCCCATCCCAGATGAAAGTCATGGACAATAAACTCTTCACAGTGACCCCCAAGAAAGGTAACCTCAAGCCAGGCCAGTCCATCACCGTTACCTTTTCCTACCTCCACACCATGGCCGGGACTGACAGACTTCCAGTTCTGCTCAAATTGGCAAGGGGGAGAGAAATACTGGTGTGTACTGATTGTGTCGTAACAATTCTATAAACCCTCAGCTTTTGGGTTGGTTGATTTTCATGACGTATTGAAACCTGTACAGAGTGCCATTAGCTGAATTAGAATTGTGCCCACAAAATTCCTTTGTTACAGTTCGTTCTTTGATAAAGCTGTTATATTTATTTTCTTTCTTTCAATATTTAAACGTACTTGAATAATAAGCAACAAAGCATTAAACGTAATGTGAAATGAAAGACCTCTATCCATGCAAGTTATAAAGACAAGGTTACTACTTGTTTGACAGAAGAAATGAAAGGATACAAACTAGTAAGGCCCTGAATGCATTTTCCATCCAATCTGAGCATAAGAAATTGAAAGGCAGACCACCCACGTTAATTCATACTATACAGACCTAAAGTGTCTCCAAAATCACCAAGAACTAAAACTAAAGGAGCCTTCTTACCTTAGCATCCATCGCAAAAGACTAAACTGTGGAAGGAATTGACACAGGCAGTTAGAGAAGCAGGGGTCCCAATAGCTCAGTTGATAAAGCACTCGCTTCACATGCAAAGGGACTGAGATTGATCCCGACTGAAGTTGCGATTTTTTTCCCTGACACCCCACTTGTCCACCCAGCAACGATTGGGTAGCTGGGTCTGTTAGATCTGGCAGAAAGTACTTTTGCAGTAGACTAGCATCCTCCCCAATGAGTAGGAAGCATTGCTTTTGTCTGTTTCATACTATAGAAACCGCTATAAACTCTGGCTTTACAGGCCTAATGGCTCTGAAGAACTTAAAGAAGAATATTAGAGAGGCAGCTGGGGCCTCCCAATCAGGTGATAAAGAGTTCAGACAACCTAGAATTTACTTTTTGGTAAGAGTAGGAGACCTCGACAGTTTTAAATACTTTCAACTGTGTTCTTTTCTCTCCAGCTTAACTTTGTTGGTGTGACAGTAGAGATAACCCGTCCTTACATCCACTTCCCGTCCAACAAGCACGTGTTTAACCCTGTGCCAGTCGGAGAGAAGATTAGTCCTAAACAGGTAAAATAAATTGTGCTTATTTAAAGGAAAAAACTATGATAAGTAGTGAAATGTAAGCTTCAATTTATGTAACAGATACTGTGGGCATTTTGGGTTTCCCCTTTAACAACATAACTCGAATGAAACACTAAGGATGAATCATTTGTCCTTAGTGTTTTATTCATCGTGTTTTGTTGTTAAAGGGGAACCCTGAAATGTCCACAGTATCTGTCTTCGTTTAATGAATTGAAGCTTACATTTCAATACTTATCGTACTTTTTTCCTTCGAGTTTCAAGCGGCACCATTTTCATCATTCCCTATTCAAAGAGTATCATGTCATTGTTATCGTCTGTTTAATCCTCCAATACCCAAGATTAAAGCCATCTATTTGTTGTTTGTTTTTTTTTTTGTCTGTAGAAGTGGAAACACATCCTTGAATCCTATCACAGAGATAACATTACACTGGATCTTTGAGATTAATCTAATTTGTCTGTATGGGGTCTTTTACTTCTCATGGTGGGCAAGGAGGCCACTCTTGCTGTGTCCTCTGTCTCCCTATATTTTCTTTTCTTGTTTGCTTTCTGTTTTGGTCTTGGAATGAGGGTACTTGGTTTTGTCCTGGCCAAAGTCCTTGTCTTAGATGGAAACAGTTTCATGTATTGTATTAAAGAAGATACTTTTTTCCCCCTTGTAAATCATTGTCTTACTTTTTCCAGGGCGGTTTAATCGTAATCTAAAATTTTTTACTTTTACTGACTGATATGACCTTAATGCAACACAAGCATCATAAACCCTTCAATAACAAGCAATCTATTTTGGAAAAGATAAATTTCAATTATATACAATTTTAAAAATTAAAAACAAAAAAATGAAATCAACACAAATACAAGAAGAAAGTGATCGCACAGATAGAATTTTCTATCCAGTTGGACTCTTAATGACAGTAGATTAACCAACAGGCTGTCTTCACTGAGCCTTTTGCAATTGGACCTAATATTGATGGTCTTGTTAGCTTTATGGGCCTAATTTCATATGTATATTGTTTTTAGGTTTTTTTTTCTTCATACCTACTTTTCAAATATGCTATAGACTATCTTCCTCTCCAAAGGGTAGCAAGCAATTGCTATTGAAATCAGGATACGCTCTGGCTGTAAGAGCTAATGGCTTTGAAGGACAGAAACTACTACTCGTACTTCTACTTTTCAAATATTTATTTTAACCCTCAGGTATATGAGCTGTACAATGGTGGAGCTGTGCCCGTGTTATATGAGTGCGACCTCACACCTTTGGACATCATCAGACAAGTAAGACTTTCTGTTATGTTTTTAAACATCTAAGAATAATAAAAAATGTGAATGTTTTTAATGATGAAAAATAATAGGGTATAGAGAAGTGCCAGATGAAAACAGAATAAAAATATCATGGTGTCAGAGACCCAGGATCCAATTCATATGACACCCTCCGCCTGGCTAAGAAAGAGAGACAAAGATTAGCAATCAGTCACACTAGCCACTGAGTTATTCAGCCACACAAAAAATATGGCTCTCAAACTTAGTAACTATCATGCAGACTCACTCTCTCAACTACTTAGCGGGTCACAGCGAGGATGGATGACTAAAACTGCACTTCTCTAAATCCTATATTTCTAATTATTATCGATATAAGTGCCCGTTCCACACTTATTCTGAACATTTGTATTGTGCATTTTCATGGACTCACAATGTTTGCTCAACGCACTGCTTCATTTATTTAAATTTCCATTATAGACTGAACAAGAAGCTTATTAGGCATCCTTACCTCATTCTCACACTCTTACAATGTCTCACTACCTGTAGCCAGGTGCAGTTTCACACTCGAGTCAAGTAGGGAAATGTGTGTTTAAAGTGTTCAGTCTGTAATGGAAATTTAAATAAATGAAGCAGTGCATTGAGCAAACATTGTGAGTCCATGAAAATGCACAATACAAATGTTCAGAATAAGTGTGGAACGGGCACTTATGTCGATAATAATTAGAAATATAGGATTTAGAGAAGTGCAGTTTTAGTCATCCATCCTCGCTGTGACCCGCTAAGTAGTTGAGAGAGTGAGTCTGCATGATAGTTACTAAGTTTGAGAGGACACTATGCCAGAGTTACGTTCTTTTTATTTATTTATTCAGTTATTTATTATATTTTGCTACTCAACTATATCTATATTGCATATGGAGTCACATCCTGCTCTCTTAGATTTTAACCATTTACGGGTGGAATTGGGTTTTCACTCTCACATGGTATCATACCATTTTCCATGAAAGAGACCAACAACAGCTTGCGTCTAATTGCTGTTTCTGTTCTCTGTGTAAAAAGAAAAAAAAAGGTTAAATCTGTAGCTAACCAGATGAATTGATGGAAACTATTTGGTTTCTGATTATCATTATATACTATAAAGTCTGTCATTCTGAATCCTATCATTTGATTCTAAATTGAGACAACTATATTTAGAATAGAAGAAAAAAAAGCTTCATTAATTTTCGTCTCTCTTCTTTAATTTACGCTAACTTTTCTTTCTCAAGTTTTATTTTTTAAAATTATCATCAACGAAAAAGATTAATGAATGAATCTGCCATTTCTTGACAACCTCAGGAGAATTTTGACCAGGCCATCTTTGAGTGCCTCAATCCATGTGGTGAAATCTTACCAGGCCGATCAGTGTCTATTGAATGGAGGTTCTTCCCATTGGAGGCCAAGACTTACATGGTAAGTATCAACTATGATATCAAGTTTCATTTTGTGCAATAAATTTGTATGACTGTATTACTTTAATCAGATTGAGATTTCCAAGCAAAAAAAAAAATTAATTAAGACCATATGGAAAATAATTTTTATGCACCAAAATTCTACATAAAGTGTAGCAAGCATCAATTATATCACGCCAAAGAGGCTTGGATAAACTCAGGCTTCGTTGGTCTTTTTGCTTTAAAAAACTATTGATCTATTGTATACTGGCAAGATACTTTTATTCATTTTGGTAAAAAAACGTTCCCGCCCCATCAATGTTTTTGTTTAGTCACCTTAACAACACCACCACCACATTATCTCATTCGTCTGTAGTGTTTCATTCATCCTGTTGCGTTGATAAAGGGGAAACCTGAAACGTCCATTTTATCTGTTTTCATATATATTAAATTGAAGCTTACATTCAATTTCACATTGTTATTTCCATCGTAGCAAACAAAAATCAACCCAAAGTTTCAGACTTGTGGATATAAATTGAATTTTCCAGGTCTTGTTTATCTTCACCGTACACCGTTTTGAACCGATGAGTCACAAATTGTGCCTTGTTATTGTCAGCAGTATTCAATCTAGAATTGTATCTTACAACATGTTGATATATTCGCAGTATTCAATCTAGAATTGTATCTTACAACATGTTGATATATTCGCAGTATTCAACCTAGAATTGTATCTTACAACATGTTGATATATTCGCAGTATTCAACCTAGAATTGTATCTTACAACATGTTGATATATTCGCAGTATTCAACCTAGAATTGTATCTTACAACATGTTGATATATTCGCAGTATTCAATCTAGAATTGTATCTTACAACATGTTGATATATTCGCAGTATTCAACCTAGAATTGTATCTTACAACATGTTGATATATTCGCAGTATTCAATCTAGAATTGTATCTTACAACATGTTGATATATTCGCAGTATTCAACCTATAATTGTATCTTACAACATGTTGATATATTCGCAGTATTCAATCTAGAATTGTATCTTACAACATGTTGATATATTCGCAGTATTCAACCTAGAATTGTATCATACAACATGTTGATATATTCGCAGTATTCAACCTAGAATTGTATCTTACAACATGTTGATATATTCGCAGTATTCAACCTAGAATTGTATCTTACAACATGTTGATATATTCGCAGTATTCAACCTAGAATTGTATCTTACAACATGTTGATATATTCGCAGTATTCAACCTAGAATTGTATCTTACAACATGTTGATATATTCGCAGTATTCAACCTAGAATTGTATCTTACAACATGTTGATATATTCGCAGTATTCAATCTAGAATTGTATCTTACAACATGTTGATATATTCGCAGTATTCAACCTAGAATTGTATCTTACAACATGTTGATATATTCGCAGTATTCAACCTAGAATTGTATCTTACAACATGTTGATATATTCGCAGTATTCAATCTAGAATTGTATCTTACAACATGTTGATATATTCGCAGTATTCAACCTAGAATTGTATCTTACATGTTGATATATTCGCAGTATTCAACCTAGAATTGTATCTTACAACATGTTGATATATTCGCAGTATTCAACCTAGAATTGTATCTTACAACATGTTGATATATTCGCAGTATTCAACCTAGAATTGTATCTTACAACATGTTGATATATTCGCAGTATTCAACCTAGAATTGTATCTTACAACATGTTGATATATTCGCAGTATTCAATCTAGAATTGTATCTTACAACATGTTGATATATTCGCAGTATTCAACCTAGAATTGTATCTTACAACATGTTGATATATTCGCAGTATTCAACCTAGAATTGTATCTTACAACATGTTGATATATTCGCAGTATTCAATCTAGAATTGTATCTTACAACATGTTGATATATTCGCAGTATTCAACCTAGAATTGTATTTTACAACATGTTGATATATTCGCAGTATTCAACCTAGAATTGTATCTTACAACATGTTGATATATTCGCAGTATTCAACCTAGAATTGTATCTTACAACATGTTGATATATTCGCAGTATTCAATCTAGAATTGTATCTTACAACATGTTGATATATTCGCAGTATTCAACCTAGAATTGTATCTTACAACATGTTGATATATTCGCAGTATTCAACCTAGAATTGTATCTTACAACATGTTGATATATTCGCAGTATTCAACCTAGAATTGTATCTTACAACATGTTGATATATTCGCAGTATTCAATCTAGAATTGTATCTTACAACATGTTGATATATTCGCAGTATTCAACCTAGAATTGTATCTTACAACATGTTGATATATTCGCAGTATTCAACCTAGAATTGTATCTTACAACATGTTGATATATTCGCAG
This sequence comes from Berghia stephanieae, assembly GCF_034508935.2. NCBI lineage: Eukaryota > Metazoa > Mollusca > Gastropoda > Nudibranchia > Aeolidiidae > Berghia > Berghia stephanieae. The sequence continues at coordinate 33,246,620 of NC_088372.1, forward strand.
TATTCAACCTAGAATTGTATCTTACAACATGTTGATATATTCGCAGTATTCAACCTAGAATTGTATCTTACAACATGTTGATATATTCGCAGTATTCAACCTAGAATTGTATCTTACAACATGTTGATATATTCGCAGTATTCAACCTAGAATTGTATCTTACAACATGTTGATATATTCGCAGTATTCAATCTAGAATTGTATCTTACAACATGTTGATATATTCGCAGTATTCAACCTAGAATTGTATCTTACAACATGTTGATATATTCGCAGTATTCAATCTAGAATTGTATCTTACAACATGTTGATATATTCGGAGTATTCAACCTAGAATTGTATCTTACAACATGTTGATATATTCGCAGTATTCAACCTAGAATTGTATCTTACAACATGTTGATATATTCGCAGTATTCAATCTAGAATTGTATCTTACAACATGTTGATATATTCGCAGTATTCAACCTAGAATTGTATCTTACATGTTGATATATTCGCAGTATTCAACCTAGAATTGTATCTTACAACATGTTGATATATTCGCAGTATTCAACCTAGAATTGTATCTTACAACATGTTGATATATTCGCAGTATTCAACCTAGAATTGTATCTTACAACATGTTGATATATTCGCAGTATTCAACCTAGAATTGTATCTTACAACATGTTGATATATTCGCAGTATTCAATCTAGAATTGTATCTTACAACATGTTGATATATTCGCAGTATTCAACCTAGAATTGTATCTTACAACATGTTGATATATTCGCAGTATTCAACCTAGAATTGTATCTTACAACATGTTGATATATTCGCAGTATTCAATCTAGAATTGTATCTTACAACATGTTGATATATTCGCAGTATTCAACCTAGAATTGTATCTTACAACATGTTGATATATTCGCAGTATTCAACCTAGAATTGTATCTTACAACATGTTGATATATTCGCAGTATTCAACCTAGAATTGTATCTTACAACATGTTGATATATTCGCAGTATTCAATCTAGAATTGTATCTTACAACATGTTGATATATTCGCAGTATTCAACCTAGAATTGTATCTTACAACATGTTGATATATTCGCAGTATTCAACCTAGAATTGTATCTTACAACATGTTGATATATTCGCAGTATTCAACCTAGAATTGTATCTTACAACATGTTGATATATTCGCAGTATTCAATCTAGAATTGTATCTTACAACATGTTGATATATTCGCAGTATTCAACCTAGAATTGTATCTTACAACATGTTGATATATTCGCAGTATTCAACCTAGAATTGTATCTTACAACATGTTGATATATTCGCAGTATTCAACCTAGAATTGTATCTTACAACATGTTGATATATTCGCAGTATTCAATCTAGAATTGTATCTTACAACATGTTGATATATTCGCAGTATTCAACCTAGAATTGTATCTTACAACATGTTGATATATTCGCAGTATTCAACCTAGAATTGTATCTTACAACATGTTGATATATTCGCAGTATTCAACCTAGAATTGTATCTTACAACATGTTGATATATTCGCAGTATTCAACCTAGAATTGTATCTTACAACATGTTGATATATTCGCAGTATTCAATCTAGAATTGTATCTTACAACATGTTGATATATTCCATATAAGTTATTGAACTTATTTAGAAAATTTATGTTACATAACTTGTAGGTTGACATACCAATCCGTGTTCACAATGGAGAGATGGCTATTGTAACTTTCACGGGAATTGGCTACGACAAGAGAATTATGGGAGAGACGATGCCGTTCTTAGATCAGCCAGACATGTGTGGAGTGCCCACAGTCCAGAGTGCCCAGATACCTGGACAGGTAAGGCGAGATTATTTCTAATTTGGGGTTATAGGGAATGAGATTAGCGGAAGAGTAGCGTCCCTTGATTGGACGTCACCGGTGGAGAAGGTATTTGTAAACAAACCAACTACAAGCCAAGCGCTCCAAATACAAAATTTATTATTCATATTTCTGTACTAAAATGCGTCCAATCAAGGGACTCTTCCGCTAATCTCATTCCCTAAAAATCTTATATAAAGTGTTTGGAAAAGATTGTGGAGACCAGATCATATTGGTCAAAATGTTGAAAAATAAAGTTCAGCTCTGTATTGTAAAATGCAGTCGCTTGGGTTAAAGTATGAGCAGAGTTGATTTGTCAAGTAAAATGAAAATGTAGACAAGAAATAATATCAAAGTTGATGAAAGGAGTTGGGTTGAGAATCTTGTTCCACTGGTAGTCATTAACTTTGTCTTTGATTCTCAAAGTTAATGTGTCTTAGTGTTTTATTTTTTATTATTTCTTTATTGGTCATTGGTATCAGCAGTCGATAATAGATTGTACAATTGTAACATTTAATTTTCTCAAAATAGAAAATATCTCATGTCGACATTTTCTTGTAAAGCACGACTGAACAACGCGTTTGGTGGAGATTGGCATTCTATAGATTTTATTAATAAAGTATATATTTATTTATGTATTTATTTATTTATTTGTTTATATTCTTGAAACCAGCTCGGCTATCTGTCTATGGAGAGAATATCATTCGGCAACATGCCCTTATTCAGTCAAGCACGGAGAATGGTATTTGTTACCAACAAGTCAAGAGACAGGTCGATTTTCTTTGAATGGCATGTCACTTCACAGACTGATACTCAGGTAAGTCTTTCTTGTTTTTTCAACATTATTGAAAACATAATCACTATATATATATATATATATATATATATATATATATATATATATATATATATATATATATATATATATATATATATATATATATATATATATATATATATATAATAAATGTATTTTTAAAAGAATTGGATAGACTTTTTGAACAAGATATATGAGAATTAACTTTAGGAGAATGCATTTGTCACCAATTCTGTCCCTTAGTTTTCTATTCCACACAGTGGATACTATTATATAATGACAACTTAAACGTGTACAACATTTTTCAAGGCTCGATGTTTCTACAAGTGAATGAAAAACACAAATCACACCAACTCATGCATGCAAGCCAAAATGCTTAGATTACAGTCCTTTGTGTTTCAGTCCTCATAATTATTATTTTGTCACCAATCAAGGGACATGGAATTTAGCACCAGCATATGTATTAACTTTGTTAATTTCTGATATTTCTTGAAGCTCCCATATATATATATATATGTATATACATATTTGTTTTGGTACAAGAGACACTATACATTATCATTTCAGTTCCTAAATATCTACCCAGTACGAGGGGAGATAGGTCCCAATGAGTACAAGATGTGCCGGGTAACTTTCCAAGCCAGTGGAACTCCCTCATTCTTTGATTTAGACCTGGTCTGTGAGGTAAGGAATTAGCTGATTTGTGATGCATTCATTGCCTTAGATCACAAATATGTTCAAGGGAAAAGTCTACAGAAAAGGGAATTTGATGTAAAGATTTTCTTTTTTTGGGGGGTGGGAGAGAGGGGGGGGGGGGGGGGGGGGGGGGGGGGGGGGGGAGAGAGGTAGTTGAAACTCATCCTCCTCAATACAGGATTCCTATTAGGTTGGGGAAATCGAGATAACATCGGGTTGGAAAAAGGCCAGGAATTCACTCAATTTGGTATATGAGACTGGAAATGGTCGAAAATTTGTTAGGTCTACATTTTTATTTCTCATTTGTTAATTTGTTAATAGCACACTTGCTGTCATTACCACCGCACTCAGTCCACATGCCTCGGTTTGTGAGCAAAGACTGATGAAAAAGGAGATAAGACAAATAAAAATAAAGGTATGAAAACAAGTAGGCTTTTTTTAATGCCTAGTAAATACTCTTAGAGAGACAGCCAAAGAAAAATCAGAAACTAGCCGAGATGGAGAGGGATATTAAGGAGAAAAAAATATTTCCTGAAATCTATAGAGTAGTTTTCATCACACATAAAGAAAAAAAAAAGTAATTATATGTGTACAGTCACATCTCTCCAATCCGAACACCTCCGTTCCCAGCATTTTGTACGGATTACAGAAATGTCCAGATAATAGAATCAGTATCTTAAGTGTACAAATTGTGGAAAACAATCTGACCCCAGGCAGCCTGTCTGGATAAAGGAGACAACAGGATTGTGGAGTTCTGATTAAAAGAGACACAACTGTATTATGATTAAGTATGTCTTGTTGGATATTAGAGGACATTGATTGGTAATACTAACACTGTCAGGCAGTTGGATCTGTACTGTGTGGTATGACAAGTTTTATATCCTAACCCTAAAACAGAGGATCAAAAGTTTCAATATGATGTCAAGTTGAAAAGTGAATCTCAAATTGAATCACGGATTAGTTAAAACAAAACAATAAGTGTATAGAAATTTCAAATCCCATAACTTGTAAGTTATACATCAAAATGTCCCAAGCTTGAATTTGACAATTTACCCAACATTCCCAAGCAGTTCAAATCTGTGCCACCTTGGCAGCATAATAGGGTTGAAAGGATGAAGAAAGGGGAAAAGAGGGTAGAATAAACAGAAGAAAAATCATATGAAACTCATGAGTCAATTGTTAAAAAATACTATTTTTGAAATAAGAAATGGGATTCTTAGTTGACTGGCAACTTGTATTTCATTGCCAAATATGTCAATATTATTGGTGCTAAATTGATTTTTACAAAAGTAATTGGAATAGTGAATAGGAAAGATTTTTGTCCAATCCAACTCGAGTCAGTTTTCTTGCGAGATGTTTAATCTCTCCAAACACTTTTAAAAATTGGGTTTTAAAAAAAAATTATTACAGATATCTGATATGCAAGAATACAGCAAGTACAAGGAACAGCTGACTGCCTGGGAAAAGGAGAAACACAGACAACTCAACGAATTCACCATCACAGAGGATGACCTCAATGCAGATGAGAGGCTTGAGGAAGTCGTGGATGTAGAGGTGAGATTTTAGAAATTATGATACAAATTTCGTGATTTAATGAAAAAATATGACTCACCTTCTCAAAACGGTATTATATCGGGACGAGTCAGACCCCGAAAAATTATTTTATATTCAAAATAATAAGAAATACAAAATTTTGAGTTTTTAGTAAAATTTCTCCATTATTACAAAAAGTGCGACTGTATTGTAACGGCTTATAGCATCTCCGTGAAATTTTCACCACAAGAAACTTTAATAGCGATGGAAAACTATGCAAGAAACTAGGTGTTTCTATAATTTCTAGTTTGTAGCCTATTTTAGTTCTTTATCGGGCAGTTTAAAAAAAAACACCCTGTACTAAAGTGCAGGAGCAATATGGAGTAATAAGTATAATTTCTGAAAGTGACAAAAACTATAATCTCACATCTCAGGTAATTTTAATAGATACCACCGTCACTATTTGTGTGGAGGCACAGGAAAATCAGTCAGATGGACACTATTTTTTTTATTTTTTGATGTTTATACACATTTTCTACGTCTAAAGAATTTTTTGTGTATTTTGCAATTTATTTGAAGCAATTATTATAACTAGAAGTTGAGGTATGGCTGATCAAAGTAGTTCTATCCGAAAAGTAGAAAATGAGTTGGTCGACAGAAATGTGATCTCTGGCAAATGATGATATATGACCTGTGACTGATTTTCCTGTTCCAACACACATTTGTCAACAATTTCTCCCCAACAGTTTGATCTTTCATATAATTTCTCTTTTCTCTGTATGTCATGATTTCTTGCGTTAAATCATGGATTTAATATATTCTTTTTTCCAGATTAAAATTATTTTTTTTATTAGAGTCTGTGCAAAGAAATACTAAGATAACAGCAAGCCTTAGCCAATGTGCAGCATTGTAAAGTTAGCAAAAGCGGTAAAATTTCTTATTCAGAGAAAAGGAGTTAAACTAAACCTAACTCTAAACCAAGAGAAAGGCTCAAATTGGAGTATTCTAGGTTTTAGTCTAACGTCTCATCTTATCGGCATCGTCTCCCCAAAATGGGAAGATGCATACATATTTGCAGGACAATTCCACTGCTTTGTACATATCAAAATAATTCAATGTAGTCATTTTATCACCTTTCTCAATTTTTTCTTGTTTCTTGATGCTTCAAAATAACATCTTTTTTGTTACAGATATATTATTTTTGGGGACAAAAATGTGGAAAATGTAGTTTAAGTAAAGCATTTTATTGGAAAAAAAAACAAACAGATTAATAATTTATTAAACTTTTGTTGATGAACAAAACGTTCATTTGTATCCTGAATTTGTTTTGTTTTTGTTTTTCCATTTCACACTGCATAATGTATATTAATGATAATAATAAATGTTTGAATGCATAAAGATTTCTTATATCAGAAGGTGCAGAGATGGGTGAGTAGTTGATAGATCGGCAAATAAATTTATGGTTGGCTCTGGCCTGCTTGAAGAAGGTCTAAAGAAAATAATGCAGCCCACACTACTTTTCTAGTTTCAATTTGTCAAGGATTTTATTTTTATGATTATCTTCTTGTCGGGTCTTACTGTTATAATTCTATATATTTTACTACCTTTTTTTTTCTGGTAGGATACACCACCATCCGGTCGTACGTCCAAACTTGATGCCTTAGCTGATGGCCGACCTATTTCTGCGGATGGAGAACTGACAAGATATAGGGTAAATAGATATTGGGGAGTTATAGAGATTGTTTTATTGTTGTTGCAGTAAAAGCGATATATAAAAATGTTAAAGACAATAAATTGAATTGTACAATGATATACAATTGTCTGTATATAAATTTGTGGTAGGAGTTAAAAATGCACTGTCTAAAGTAGGATTGGCTTCTTAATTAATTAAGTAGATTTTATTTTTGTTGTTGTCATTTTTGTAAGAAAGCAATCTGCTTTCAATTTTTAATACACCATTTAAACCTACAGGTAGCTAAAGGCCTATAACTCATCTCCTCCACGATATTTGACTCTTATAAATTGGGAAAAACTACTCTTGTCACTATTAGCTACTACATAGTTTTGGTAGGATTAAATGTTTAGCCAGGAGGTGTTTAGAGCAAGACAATTAAATTACACAAATTATGTTTGAGTTTGATCTAGATTTTAAATTAAAATGGTGACGTGTCATATTTCATTTATAGACTAACCATTTTTGTCACTATCATTTTTTTTACTAGATCTTTCTTTGGTAATTTTCCAGACACTCCCACCAATTCGTATCCTAAATGCTGATGCGAAGAGAATGGCAGCCAAACGCAGGCGACACAAGATGGCAGAGTTATGGCAGAAGCCAGAGGCACCAAAGCCATTCCTGCTCCACTTGGGCATCACAGCCAGAACACATGATACAAGACATTTCCAGGTGCGTTTGATCAGCCATTGTGACATGAATTCATATTGGTATATCTTACCCCATTTATATAATGTTCCAACTTAAAGCATTCCATAATCTAAGTTTTGCTTGCATGCCGTAGTGATTAATCAGCTTAAAATGCAACTCGATTTCAATATTTAAAATCCTTGTAGTTGTCAACATTTGGATTTTGAATATTGATGTAATGGTCACATGTTTTTTAAAATTTCAATTACTCTACATTTTAAATAAATTTAGCAGACATTTCCCTCAACATTTATGTCTCACTTTAAGAGAAATCTAGATAAATATCCCATTTATTGTATTGAATATATTGTTAAATACTTTAACAAAGTGGGCTTTCTCTGTGGTGTCACTTTTTGGTGACAAAAGATTCATCACGCTTTGAAAAAAATTGCCATAACCACATTTCTTGTAAAGCTCTTTGAGCACGTTAAGTGGATATTGTGTGATATAAATTCTCCAATTAAAAATTATTTTTTTTACTCAAAATGATATCTCAACATACTTAACGATGGTATTTTGATTATGATTAGAGCAAAAGAAATAAGTTTAATGTGTTTTATACTCTCAAAAGGACAATCAATACCGACGTGTTTTGATGTATCAATCTGAGCCTGACCCATTTATTCCTTCAAAGCCATAAACTCCATCCAGCCGTAATCTATCCTGGCTTTATGTTTTTAAATCTCTATTAGTATGTGTACATTCTAACGTACTCCATTTTAAGCATTCACTTGAAGGTGCACGAGGCTCTCAAAATTCATGTCCACGCTTTCATCGTCATGTTGTGCCGTGTTTCACTGCGTTGATGATCAAGGCTCTCCCCTCTACTCTTTCCTGCATCTTCTGTACTTTGTCGTTGTTCCTTTCTGTCCTCAGTCATTTTGTCACAATGCCAGCCAGGTGATATTTACCCATACAACTTTCCAGTTCTATCAGAGCCATAAACTCCATCTAGCCATAATCTATCCTGGTTTGTGCGGCCATGTTGTCTTGTGGTATGACATTCGCTTTCTGATCGGAAGGTCCTGGGTTTGAGGCTCGCTCTGAGCATAGTTGAGTCCTTGGAAAAGACTCTTTACTCACATTCTCTCACTGGACTCAGGTGTAAAATGAGTACCTGGCCATTTACAGCATTGTCTCTGAAAAAATTGTAATATTGCCTAATAGGCGTCATGTCACGTCCTACATGTTAAGTGTTACTGTTGGCCAGAGACCCCCTGTAAAGCGCTTTGAGCATGTTTAGTGGATATTGATCTATATAAAAGCTCAATTTTATCAAGTTTACCAACCCTTTCTTTCTCCTAAACGTCCCATGAATTTTGCCTGTCTTTTTCATATTTTCCATCTATATCAGTCATGAGTATTCCATCATCTCCATCACTTCCGTTATTTGTCTCTCTATCCACATTTTACTATTCCATAAACGTTTTGAATTGTTTAGTATTTGAATAAACGACAATATTACCTGAAAATTTGTCACCGTCATGGGTGGTTCATGGTAATTTGTATCATTTTCACACAATTGTATTTTTAGCTTAATCAAATGAAAATAATAATATTGCAAGCATGATATTGTTCAGGCTAGAGAAGGGATGCGGAAAGAAAAAGTGCGGAATATCAGATTCATAGTCTGTTATTATGATGCACTAACTTTGTGCTTGTAAGAAA
>NC_088372.1:33260637-33273137 GCF_034508935.2 Berghia stephanieae
TTTCAAATGTCTAAACTTTTCGTCTCATCCCTTCACACAGATTGCCAGAATTTGGTAACACAGTGGAACAGACCTTAGAGAACACCGTTCTAAACTTGATGTACGAAGCCTTGTCCAGTGAATACAGTATCGTCAGTAAACCCAGATTCATTGCAATGCCTCGGAGACGAGTATCGGCTAACAGCAAAAACAGTCTTCGATAGGCAACGTCTAGTTTCATTCATTCACTTTTTAAGTTGCCTTTTGGAATTTTGAATTCATTTCGAATTTCTTTGCAACTCACATTTGCCAAATTAATCGCCGTTTTAAATAAAATTGATGATTTTTATAAATATTTTATTTATGTTGACCATATTTGCATCAATTTTATAAAAATAGCATCATCAGCAAAAGCGCACAACACGGATAAGTTTTGTGGCTTTTTAAAAATTTGACAGTCTGTAAAAGGCTTCAATCCTACTGTTGTAGTTGCTTTGAGCACATTCAGTGGCCTTGTAGAAGCAACCTTTGTTTATTTCTCTTTATTTTTCATTTTTGTTTGTTTTTTTTTGTTTTTGTTTTTTTATTAATCTTTTTTTTACTTTCTAATTTTTATTTTCAATCCATAAATCACATCAAAAATTTATACAAGGTTCTAAATCTGAAATGTTCACCTTTCTAGAAGTTGAATTGAAATAATATGATGATGCAATTCCATGCCGCGGGTGGTTGGATGGGAGCATCACCCTTGAATCATATACCTATGATGTTTGCATGGGTGTACGATCCGATAGTGATGTCGTTTCTTCTTCTCTTTACTAGCCTATCCTGCTTCTTTGGTTTGTGATTGTATTTTTGACGGGGGATATTTTTTTTCTGTAAATCTTCTGCCTGTTTGTTCTTGGTTATTTATAATTTAGCTTATGATATCTTTAGGTTATGATTTTGATTTACATTTGTACTATTTTTGTTAGATTGCTTGTTTTTTTTTTGTTTCAGCGGTCTCTCATATAACCTCATTTGTGTTGGAAGAGACCTAAAGCAACAAACAAACAATTCCATGCCACGACAGTGATTATGGCCATAGACATAATACTGTGTAACTTGAATAGGATAGATGAATAGAGATTCAAAGCCACTTGTGTATTTAAATGATTTTTTTTTGTCTTTTTTTTTTTTCAATTTAATTATTTTGGTATCAATTTATCAATTTGTTTGTATGTATTATTCTTTATACATTGGATATAAGTGGATATATGTGCGGCTATTTGGTCTAGTGGTATGACACTCGCTTTCGGATCGGAAGGTCCTGGGTTCGAGCCTCGCGCTCGGCACATAGTTGAGTCCTTGGAAAAGGCTCTTTACTCACATTCTCTCACCTTACTCAGGTGTAAAATGAGTACCTGGCCGTTAACAGAGTTGTCTTTGTCCGAAAAATTGTAATATTGCCGAACAGGCGTCATGTCCCATCCTACATGTTGCTGTTGACCAGGGACCCCTTGTAAAGCGCTTTGAGCACATTTAGTGGATATTGCACTATATAAAGCTCAATTTTTTTTTAATAATTTTTTTTAAGTATGACGAAAAATCTGTTAAAAATTACAAAGTAGTAAGTAATATTTTACATGCAATGGTTATGACACGTAAACATTCATATAGTTTTATCCTGTAAATAATGATAGTTGGTTAAAGGCATCACCACTATTTGTATTTACTAAGCAAACGTTAAAGTCCGTCCATGATGATTCTACACATAACAATAATTTCTACACATGTTCTATTTTACTTTCTCTCCATTTTTTTTGTTTAGAGATGGATCGGAGTTTTCTAGGAAATTATTTATATATATATATATATATATATATATATATATATATATATATATATATATATATATATATATATATATATATATATATATATATATATATATATATGTAGGGTTTGTTTTTTAAAGATGATCCAGCACCATTTATAACCGATTTTTTTTCTTGTTGATTGTAAACATATCCAGAAAAAATACTCTTTTAAAATCTAATATCGGGTGTTTTATCCAAAAGAAACAAACTTTGACTAGGGCTAGGTTTTTATTCTACAGATTTTGAGATGGTTTGGATTTTATGGTCTTTTTTGGCATATATATATTATTGATTATTTATTCCATCTTCTTAACAGTAATAGCAAATACTGGCAATGGTTGATGCCGTAACATTGTTTCTACGTTATTCCTTTCGTAAATTACTGTATGTACCTCGTGGATAATCTGTGATAATTGAAATTAATCAAGATCGTCAAAGGCTTGAGGGCTGATGTAAATTTAAATAATATATTTTGAGATCCAACAAAAGGGTGTGTTGTGATAATTGAAATAAACAATAAATTATGTTTGTAAAGATAAGTATCAGTTCGTCTGTCTTTTTTTTTTCTTCAGGGGTGGGGTCTTTTGACCATCCTTGGTGGACAGGAGGTCAGTTGCTGTCTGTCTATCTTCCTATATCTGGTTTTTTATTTTTTATTTTATTTTTGCTGTTGTTGCTTTCTATTCTTGGAATGGGATAACTAGGTTTTGTCTGGCCCTTGACTGATAGGGAAACAGTCAAATGCCTGGTGTTAGTTTTAGGATATATTTTTTTCCTTGTAAATCATCTCTCTGTTACGTACTGATCATTATATTTTTGTTTTGAACTTGTCTTGTGAACATTTCAGTTTGTTTCTCTTCGTGGGATCCTGTGCTGGCGTCAGGGTAAAACTTTTAGGTGATCTCAAACTAAGCACATTGATAGTATGCTCTTGGAATCTACATATGTTTCCTATTTGAACGAATTCTTATTTAATTTGTCTTTTTCTTGGGTGCGTTAATTGGAATTCTAGAACTTTTGAATATCCCATTTTCTTCCTTTTTACTGGCGCTGATATGACCTACGTGTGTTGCAAGCACCGTAAAACCCTTAAAAACAAAACAAAAACAAATTATTTACAGTTGTATTTATTCCTCACCTATCCTCCAGAAAATAAGACTCCTCACATTAATAAGCATTGCAGCTGCTTTTTTTTATATAAAGCGCTCTTGTGCCCCATGCCATTGACGTCATTCTTTTTGTAATTGGCTGAAAAAAAGGTTAGGACCCTAAACATTCCTCGTGTAATATTTTCTTAATTTTTCAATTTGTTATACAAATTCATTCTTGTTCAGTGCTTAGTCTTTACATCCATAGCTTCTAGCAGTTTGGCGTTTACATTGCTTAAGATAGTGATAAGATATTCCAATGAATGCAAAATGATTGCTGAACATAGTAGCGTATTAGGTAAGGCAACAATCTTATAATATATAAAAATTACACCATTTCGCCACGGCACCATTAAAATAAAAATTACACCATTTCGCCACGGCACCATTAAAATAAAAATTACACAATTTCGCCACGGCACCGTTAAAATAAAAATTACACCATTTCGCCACGGCACCATTAAAATAAAAATTACACAATTTCGCCACGGCACCGTTAAAATAAAAATTACACCATTTCGCCACGGCACCATTAAAATAAAAATTACACCATTTCGCCACGGCACCATTAAAATAAAAATTACACCATTTCGCCACGGCACCATTAAAATAAAAATTACACAATTTCGCCACGGCACCGTTAAAATAAAAATTACACCATTTCGCCACGGCACCATTAAAATAAAAATTACACAATTTCGCCACGGCACCGTTAAAATAAAAATTACACCATTTCGCCACGGCACCATTAAAATAAAAATTACACCATTTCGCCACGGCACCGTTAAAATAAAAATTACACCATTTCGCCACGGCACCATTAAAATAAAAATTACACAATTTCGCCACGGCACCGTTAAAATAAAAATTACACCATTTCGCCACGGCACCATTAAAATAGAAATTACACAATTTCGCCACGGCACCATTAAAATAAAAATTACACAATTTTGCCACGGCACCATTAAAATAAAAATTACATCATTTCGCCACCGCACCATTAAAATAAAAATTACACAATTTCGCCATGGCACCATTAAAATAAAAATTACACAATTTCGCCACGGCACCATTAAAATAAAAATTACACAATTTCGCCACGGCACCATTAAAATAAAAATTACACAATTTCGCCACGGCACCATTAAAATAAAAATCTCTGTTTACCCAACTTTGGTTTGAGTTTTTAAAGGCTTTGCACCGCAATCGGCACGGCACTATCAACAATTTTCAAGTTAATTTTTGTGAAGCCGAAAGAAAAATCAGAAGAGTTTATGCAAGGAATAGTCGCAGCTTACTTCAAGAGCAATCTGTTTGACTGGGTGGGGTTCCTGACCACCCCATTGTCTTGGAATGAGATTACTTGGTTTTGTCCTTTCCCATGTGTCGGTGTTTGGCTGGGAGGGAAACAGTAAAAAAGTTTTGGGAAATGATATGTTTTCCCTTATAAATCATCTCTTTGTTATGTATTGTTATAGTTGTTTTGATTGTATAATGTAAGCATTTGAGTGTGTTCCTCGTAGTCGGATCCTGTGCTAGTGTCTGGATGGGGCATTTAGTGATCTCAAACTAAGTACACTGAGAATGTGTTCTTGGATTCTGCATCTGTTTCCTGTTTGATCCAATTCCCTTTCGTCTTGCTTTTTCTTTGACGCTTTAATTGTGAATCTAGAATTTGTTTGGATAAGATATCCCATTTTCTTCCTTTTTACTGGCGCTGATTTGAACTAAATGTGTCCCAAGCGCCGTAAAACCCTTTAAAACAAACAATCTGTTCGACAACAATTTGAAAGCTCGGGTTTAAGAATGTTTGACAAATATGATCCACGACCACCAAAACGGTATATTGTCCGGGGTGATTTAGATTTTGGTAATTTGAAATGTAGTGAAAAATATGTTGGTTTTTGTTTTTAAGGATTTTAATGCACTTGTGACTTTTTAAGGCATTATCAGCGTCAGTAAAAAAGGAATGGAATGGGAAATTCAACAAATTCTACAATTACAAGTAAGCACTCAAGAAATTGGAAGACAAATAGAAATTGATCCAAATAGGGAACAGATGTAGATTCCAAGAGCACACCATCAGTGTACTTGGTTTGAGGTCACCTTAAAGTCTCGTCCAGACACCAGCACAAGATCCCATTAAAAGGAATACACTCAGATGTTTACAAAATATGTTAAAAACTATAAATACATAACATTGATTTACACGAGTGAAAAAAAAATCCCCTCCCAAAAGTAAAACTATATTTCCCCGTCAGCCAAGGACTCCTGCAAGGGCCAGGACAAAACCAAGCGATCCCATTACAAAAACAAAACAAAACAGAGAGCAATTCAGAAAAAGAGATCGGGGGTTAGAAGACACAGAAAATGACCTCCTGCCCACCATAGGAGGTCAAAAGACCCCACCCAGTGACAAATATGAGATTAGGATTACATTACCGTGTTATATTGAAGGCAACACAGATACAGTCCCAATGACAAAAATTCAACTTTTACAATTCTCGTCTAAAGTTAATTCTATAATTAATTCCTTTTAAAAAAGAGCTTTTATATAGCACAATATCCACTAATCATGCTCAAAGCGCTTTACAAAGTGTCCCCGGGAAACAGCAACACGTAACATAAAAGAACAAGACGTGACGCCCGTTATTATTTTTTCGACAGATACAACGCTGTTAACAGCCAGGTACTCATTTTAAATCAGAGTACGGTTAGAGAATATGAATAAAGAGTATTTTCCAAGGATTCAACTATGCGCCGAGTGAGGATCGAACCCAGGACCTTCCGATTGAAAGACCACATAGCACATGATTTGTTCCATTCCGACATAACACTGAAGATATTGTCAGGGTTCCCACTCGGTCGGAAAGTCGGAAAATAGTCTTGAATTTTTTTATATCATCAAGAGGGGAAAACGGTCTTGAAAATTAAAACGGTCTTGATTTTTTTTTTGGTCTGAGTCGGGAACTTTCAAATCGGGTGTGGTCATAAACGTGAAGTTTGGTGTCTTTTTATTTATTTATTAAGCAGTGGTGATAATATTCCGCGGGATTTTGGGAATGTCTAGGAAATTTTCCGCTGAATTTGCCGTGTCAAACATTTTCCTCAAAACCCCAAAATCAACCTTAGTCTTATGTCATATTTGACACCTGAGCTCAGTCTCGTGAAATTTGGTGACGGTCGTCTCTTTATGACGTCGGGCCAGACAGAATGGCGCCAGATGTCACAGTTGATACAGAAGACCAGTGGTGTTCTTTGATTAGTTGATGGTTGAAGGGGAGGGATAAATGGGTCATGCTTTTTTCCCCCCTATGTAAGTGCCTATTGCCTTTTTAATCTCTCTCTCTCTCTCTCTCTCTCTCTCTCTCTCTCTCTCTCTCTCTCTCTCTCTCTCTCTCTCTCTCTCTCTCTCTCTCTCTCTCGCAACCATTTAAATAATCTGGTTATACAGAGATACAATAAGGCAATGGTGATTGGCTTAGTTTACTCCTCTTTTTTTTTTTTTTTTTTTTGCCTTTGGACTATGGTTTGAAATTTGAGATTCTTTGGTTGTATTTATAAGCTGCATAACCACTAAGTTTCCGTAACAAATATATTGTAGCCTGCTTTATAAAGTAACAATCAAAAGAAAACACTTTCTTGCCTTTTTATTTGAATATTATTGTAGGCCTTTAAATTGTTCTGTGAAAAGGACAATTCATTAAATGTTTACAAAAAGTAAATTTAAAGTCTAATGATAAGAATGGATTTACACTAATAGTAATATATTATTACATAATACAAAACATTCCTGTTATTTTTACATTTTGCTTGTGTTTGAGAGACCGAGAAATTTTTCTCCTTTTTTGATAAATTACTATTGTCATCACTGATTAAGCTATGTAAAGTTAACTGCTAATCATCATGCCTGGTGGAACATTCCAGGAGTTCTGGACCAAATATCCGGCTTTCAAAGATTGGTTAAAAAATACGAGCAACAATCTTGAAACATACTGCATATTGATTTATTGTTGTGTTTTATTTGCATTGTAAAGCGCCTCTGAGCACATTGCGGATCTAGGCGCTATATAAATTCATTCATTATTATTATTATTGTGTAAAAAGACTATTTATATCAAGACCGTGGGAAGGTCTGCTTTGACTTCCCACATTCAAGGGAACAATCACAAGTCACTAACATTAGCTATATCTAGAAGTGACAGGGGGTCGTTACTTAACTTTGTTGCAGCAAGGTCGTCTACGTCTACTAGCTCTTGCGCTTCTGATTCAACACAGGCATTGGTGATGGCAAAGCCTTCATCATTAGATAGTAGTTTTGTGTGTAAATCTGTTCTCATTGATGCTGAGATTTGGTGGTGGTGTGTGTGTATGTGAAAGGCAATGAAAATCCACTCTTGTCAGTTCGAATGAAGACGTTGACTTTTATACGAAACAAAAGTTCAGTCGATACAAAAATACAAAAAAAAAATAAAAAAAATTAAATAAAATAAAAATACAACAATTTTGGAGAAACTATTGGTCTTGAAAAATATTTGGTAGTCTTGAATTTTGAAATGGGTTTCGAGTGGGAACCCTGTATTGTCCTTGAGAGCCACCAGGCCCATGGAGCCGGAGTTATCCCGGTTTTTATAGCGTGAAACGAACAATAGCAATTACTCGCTACCCTTAGGATAGGATGCCATTCTATCGGAAAAGTACTTTCTACCAGATCTAAAAGACAAGCAATTGCTTGCTACCCTTTGTATAGAACGCCAGTCTATCGCAAAGTACGCGTACTTTTAATTGTAAATCTAGAATTTTTTTTTTTTTTACTATCCCATTTTCTTACTGTTTACTGGCGCTGAAATGACCTAAATAAGCATGGTAAAAAAACAACAAAAAACTCCCTTAAAAACAAAACAAAACAGGCCTTTTGTAATTGTGAAATATAAACCTTGTGCTCTACGATAAACAAATAAATATGAACATCTAAATAGTGCATTTCCACAGATTTACCATGCTCATAATGTTTCATTTATTATTTCCCCAATGGATCATAATATAGAATCTTATTTCTATTTCATACAGTACATGTCAGCTGTTAGGCGTCCATTTTGAACTAACACTTATAATATCCGTCATTGCCTACATTCAGGTACTCATTTGTACCTGAGTCGAGTATGATAATGTGTGTAAAGTGCCTTTCTCAAGCACACAACATCGGAACCAGAATTTTCCACGATCACTGTCACCCATCAAACCACTAACCACGCTTAATATCGTTTGACTTATATGACAAGACAGGTCACAGTATCGCTGAGCCACATGATACCAAAATAAAAACAAGGCCCATGGAGCCAGAGTTTACCATGGATTCAATTAAATCAACAATAGCAATTGCTTGTTACACGCTGGACAGGACGCTAGTCTATAGCGAAGTACTTTTCGCTAAATCTGATGGTTTATGGGCAGCGTGGCTCAGCGGTACAGTCTTTGCTTCATACCCGAAAGGTACCCTGTTCGATCACTCGCCGCTGCGCTGTGTGGCCTTGAGCAATTCACCTCGTCCTAGCTCACTTAGCGGCGCTGCTCTGCGGCTGACGCCTGGGTTATTCCAGTCTTCCTTTGGAATAGACCCTAAAGACAGATTTCCCCATTGGGATGAATTAAAGGAATTTTATTTATTTTACTATTATTAAATTAGAGCAACTGGGGTGACCCTCTCTCAGACGTATAATGGACGATGTCCTAGCACGAGCCGAAACGTCCCAGCAACCAGCAACCCACGTACAAATGCTTCCCTATCCAGACAATTTTGCGCCTACGAGATGGGTGTCTACTTGGAAAAAAGTGTTTCCTTGTACTGGTGGGGAGGCAGTCTTTTCCAAACTAGGGGAGAAGTTGCCAGGCAAGAGGAGGCACTGGGTGGTTACAATCATAGTAAGGTCTAGAATCTGTCTCTCAGCGGCCATTCATCTCGTACATCATTGGGTACTTTCCGTCTGTCCCAGGATATATTATTATTAATCACGCGGCAAAGAACTCGAAACCGCAGAGCATCTGGTTGAATGTATGTGTTGTGACTAGGATGTCGGGCGGGTTTGCGATTGTACACAAATGCTGCAACGAATTCACTGCCTGGATAGACCATCATACTGAAGTAAAAAAAAGGTATTAAAATTGACCTTGTATACAGGGAAATTCCACTAAACCTACTCAAAGCGCTTTACAAGGGGTCCCTGGCCAACAACAACAACACTTAATATGTAGGACGAGACTTGACGCCTGTTAGGCGATATTACAATCTTTTTCGGACAGAGGCAACGCTGTTAACGGCCAAATACTCATTTTACACCTGAGTATGGTGAGAGAATGTGAGTAAAAAGCCTTTCTCAAGGAATCAACTATGCACCAGAGCGAGGCTTGAGCCCAGAACATTCCGATCCGAAAGCAAGTGCCATAACACTAGACCACATAGCCGCACATAGTAGTGACTATGGGGTTTTCTCATCGTACAGGTCTAAAATGAGCAGCGGGCCGTTAATAGTGTTGTCTCTGTTCGGAAAAAAAATTATAATATCGCCTAACAAGCGTCATTTCACGTTCGACATGTTAAATGTTGGCTGGGTACCCCTTGTAAAGCGCTTTGAGCACATTCAGTGGATTATTGCGCGATATAAAAGCTCTTGTTTTAATGTGAGACTATTTGAAGCCGTTGTTGCCTCGAAGTCCCAGGTTTGAGAGTTTTTGCCAAGATGAGAGTCACTTAAATCGATCGATATTTATTGAAGAAGGATTTTCTGGCCAAATTTTCAAATAAGTGATTTTTCAGTGTTATAGTTTGAGACGATAAGAAGCTGTGTTGTAGGGACAGCGTGGCTCAGCGGGATAGTCTTTGCTTCGTACCTGGCAGGTACCGAGTTCTATCGCAACATCAAAAGCTAATAAAACTAAGTACATTGCTTGATTGACGTTTGGTTTGAGCACCATTGCAGTGTGGGACCCATGAGAAGCTGCTACCAAATCTAAAAGACCCAGCAACCCCCCCCCCCCCCCCCCCCAAATAATAATAATAAAAAAACGAAAAAAACCCCACCCCGCTGTCCACTCAGTAGTTATTGGGTAACTGGGTCTCTTAGATCTAACGAAAAGTATTTTCCTATAGACTAGCCTCCAACCAAAAAAGGCAGTAAGCCCTTAGGCCCATAATAATAATAATAATAATAATAATAATAATAATAATAATAATAATAATAATAATAATAATAATAATAATAATAATAATAATAATAATAATAATAATAATAATAAATTAATGGTATTTGTGAAGAACATGTTCAATATTATATAATGCTCAATGCGCTTTACATTGCTAATTGATATCAATGAAAATTCATTTCTTGTGTCATAAAACACATACGCGCCCGCACGCGCATAAAGCAAACGCGAAACAAGTCCCAAGTTTATATATATATAATATATATATATATAATTTAACTTTTTGTCCTTTTTCATATTATATAGCCCAATATTAATACCCACAAAATTATGTACAAAAAGCGCTTTGCAAGGGGTCCCGAGTCAACAGCAACACTTAATATACAGGGCGATATGATAACAACTGTAAATGGATATTACATATTTATCGACAGACAAGGGTAGATTTTAAAAAATTAAAAAAAATCACCATCCCATGAATTTTCTTCCTTTTTACTGACACTGATATGACTTAAAATGTGTCGCAAGTGTCGTAAAACCCTTTAAAAATAACAACCGAACACCTGAGCGCGGTGAGACAATGTTAATAATTAGCCTTGTCAAAAGGCAAGTCGTGTCATACTTCGAGACCAATTTTGGCCGTAAAACTCGTCCTTCAAATATCGACCAATTAAAATGTTATTATATCATTGTTACATCATTTCCGTATTTGACATATTATGTAGATGTATTATGAACCTATTTTGTATTAACGACTTTATGTTTAGTTATTACATTGTTGTATAATGATGATATTATGTTGATGTTGTATGTATAATGTTTCATTTGTATAAAATGTCACTATATTATTGTTTCGCGAATTGAGAATCGCCCAGTGATAAATGTCATGTATTATTATTATTATTATTATTATTATTATTATTATTATTATTATTATTATTATTATTATTATTACTATTATTATACTATATTATTATTATTATTATTATTATTATTATTATTATTATTATTATTATTATTATTATTATTATTATTATTATTATTATTATTACTATTATTAAAATGCCCTTCGTTTTGTCAAAAACTCTCAAACCAAAGACTTCCGTCAAGTCCCAGGTTTGAGAGTTTTTGCCAAGAAGAGGGTAATTTTCAATATTGATTGATATAATTTGAAGGACGAGTTTTTTGGCCCAAATTTTTAATTGAATACGAGTTTTATTTCAGAGTATCTACACCAGAATACATGAGCCGGGTCTATAGATAGAATGAAGTTGGCGTCACTCAGGTCTTTGTTACTGTTTTTTTTTTTTTTTTGCCATCCACGTTTATGAGTAATTCTCTCTAAATGGTATTAACCAGACTATAAACGTTCAAGGTTACACATTCTTTTATGTGTTGGTCCGTTCCACTTCCGGATGGCAATGTTGTGAATTTCTTAGTAAAGCGCACACCATCTATACTTCATGAAGATCAACTTAGACGTATATCTATTGTTCTATTATTCGTGCAATATCCACCGAGTGACCGACGCCATACGTGACAATAATATACAGGACACAATAAATCCGTGAGGGACAAACCACAGATTAAAGTACCATGGTACAAACTCATTGTAATTGGACAACAAAGGGAGATAATCGCCTCCATTCTCCCCCCCACCCACTCCACACCCGATTCCCTTTCCTTTCCCTCCGAGCAGTGACATCTATATAGTATATGAAGTCCTAGCCTCCGAGTGATTTGACCATAGATTAAGAAGTATCATGGTGCAAATTCATTGCCATTGGACAACAAAGGGAGGTAATCGCCGTCATTCCTCCCTCCCCCCCCTCTCTCTCTCTCTCTCTCTCTCTCTCTCTCTCTCTCTCTCTCTCTCTCTCTCTCTCCCACCCCAACCCCGATTCCCTTCCCTTCCCTTTCCCCCCGAGTGATTTGACCACTGGCCACCTGAAAATTGGAGCGGAGCCATCGACGAGCCCGTCTTGTCTGGTCCACCCAAACCTGCGACCAATCATTGTCTTTTTAGAAGTGTCATGAAAAAAAAAAAAAAAGTAAGGAATCAAATTGTAGCTATCGTTAATTTATAGATTGAGAAACCGACGTCACTCAGGTCTTTGTTATTGGTTTTGTTTTTGTTGTTGTTTTTTTTTTTTGTTTTTTTTTGTTTTGTTTTTTGCCATCCACGTTTATGAGTAATTACCACAAAACTGTTATTAACCAGACTATAAAAGTTCATGGTTACACATAGTTTTGTGTGTTGGTCCGTTATACTTCCGGATGGCAATGTTGTGAGCTTCTTAGCCGAGCGCACACT
>NC_088372.1:33280637-33288135 GCF_034508935.2 Berghia stephanieae
TATAGGGAACTCATTATCTACTCCCCCATACAGAATCTGAACACGAGAGGGTTAGATACTAAAAAGTGGCTGTTGTCTGGCTGTTCCTTGTAGTCTGTGCTCAACCCCCCCCCCCCCCCCCCCCCCCCTTCTTCTCTGCCCTAAAATCAGTGACATGAACTTTCATGTGGCGCACGGTTTTACACTGTTAAGATATACCCGTAGAGCATAAAATAAGATTTTCAATACAAATTAAAAAAAAACAACAACAAATAAATAAATAGATAAATAAATAAATAAATAAATAGATAAATAAATAGATAAATAAATAAATAAATAAATAATTAAATAAATAAATAAATAGATAAATAAATAGATCAATAAATAAATAAATAAATAAATAAATGAATGAATGAAAACAGTAAAAACCCGAAAAAAACAAGAACAAGAACAACACACTAAAAATAATTGTGAGATTTTATAGAGTGCAAGACTGAGAGGAAAGTTGAAGCTCTATAGATAGAACGAAGCTGACGTCACTCAGCTCTTTGTTATTGTTTTTTGCCATCCATGTTTATGATTAATTCTCACTAAACTGTATTAATCAGACTATAAACGTTCAAGGTTACACATAGTTTTGTGTGTTGGTCCGTTATACTTCCGGATGGCAATGTTGTGAGCTTCTTGGCCAAGCGCATATTATCTATATATAGGTCTCAGCACGAGCTCAGGAAGGCCACAGCGTTCCTGCATCTTGTTGAGCTTCAGCCATAAAGACATCATGAGAAGAAGAAGAAGAAGAAGAAGAAGAAGAAGAAGAAGAAGAAGAAGAAGAAGAAGAAGAAGAAGAAGAAGAAGAAGAAGAAGAAGAAGAAGAAGAAGAAGAAGAAAAGAAGAGAGAAGAAGAAGAAGAAGAAGAAGAAGAAGAAGAAGAAGAAGAAGAAGAAGAAGAAGAAGAAGAAGAAGAAGAAGAAGAAGAAGAAGAAGAAGAAAGAAGAAGAAGAAGAAGAAGAAGAAGAAGAAGAAAGAAGAAGAAGAAGAAGAAGAAGAGAGAAGAAAAAAGAAGAATAGGAAGAAGAAGAAGAGAAGAAGAAGAAGAAGAAGAAGAAGAAAGAAGAAGAAGAAAAGAAGAAGAAGAAGAAGAAGAAGAAGAAGAAGAAAAAGAAGAAAGAAGAAGAAGAAGAAGAAGAAGAAGAAGAAGAAGAAGAAGAAGAAGAAGAAGAAGAAGAAGAAGAAGAAGAAGAAGAAGAAGAAGAAGAAAAGAAGAAGAAGAAGAAGAAGAAGAAGAAGAAGAAGAAGGAAGAAGAAGAAGAAGAAGAAGAAGAAGAAGAAGAAGAAGAAGAAGAAGAAGAAAGAAAAGAAGAAGAAGAAGAAGAAAAAAAGAAGAAGAAGAAGAAGAAGAAGAAGAAGAAAGAAGAATAGAAGAAGAAGAAGAAGAAGAAAGAAGAAGAAGAAGAAAGAAAAGAAGAAGAAGAAAAGAAGAAGAAGAAGAAGAAGAAGAAGAAGAAGAAGAAGAAGAAGAAGAAGAAGAAGAAGAAGAAGAAGAAGAAGAAGAAGAAGAAGAAGAAGAAGAAGAAGAAGAAGAAGAAGAAGAAGAAGAATGCAGTGCAAAAGCAACAAAATAATGTACTCAAAACGCTTTACAAAAGATCGTAAGCCAGGAGCAATGATTAGCATTGACAGACAAACAAAGCGCTGTAGTTATTTGTGCGGTCTTGTGATATGACACTCGGGTTTGGACCGGAAAGTCCTAAGTTCGAGACCCGCTCTGAGCGACGCATAGTTCAGTCCTTGGGAAAGGCTCTTTACTCACATTTTCTCACAGTGTTGTCTTTGTCCGAAAATATTGTAATATTATTATCGCCTAGCGAACGTCATGACTCGTCCTACATGTCAAATGTTGCTTTTGGCTAGAAACCCTCTTGTAAAGTGCTTTGAACACATTTAGTGGATATTGCGCTAGATAGATTTTAAAGTTAACATCGGAGTTAAGACTTAATTTTGCAAATCTCGAATTCGGAATTCGAAGGAAAACAAAATGAAGACATAACAAACAAAAAACAACAAACAACAACGATAATAATAATGATAATAATAATAATAACAATAATAATAATAAATAATAATAATAATAATAATAATAATAATAATAATAATAATAATAATAATAATAAAATAATAATAATAATAATAATAATAATAATAACATAATAATAATAATAATAACAATAATAATAATAATAATAATAATAATAATAATAATAATAATAATAATAATAATTATAATAATAATAATAATAATAAAATAATAATATAATAATAATAATAATAATAATAAATAATAATAATAATAATAATAATAATAATAATAATAATAATAATGATAATAATAATAATAATAATAATAATAATAATAATAGTAATAATAATAATAATGATAATAATAATAATAATAATAATGTGATATCGCAATACAGAAACCATGGCTCGCCCCATAATTTAAATGTTGTAGTCTGCTTGTAACTCTTTTAAAACCGCTTTGAGCATATTTTGTGGGGTTTGCGCTATATTTTTTAATGTGATGATCAAAATGCAAATTCCACTGAACAAGGGGATTCATTTTGCTTCTTAGTTTTTGTGCGGCTATGTGGTCTTGCATGACACTCGCTTTAGGATCAGAAGGTCCTGGGTTCAAGCCTCGCTCGGCGCATTGTTGAGTCCTTGGAAAAGACTCTTTACTCACATTCAGTCACCTACTCAGGTATCTCAGTCGGGGAAAAATATATTGTAATACATATCGCCTAACAAGCGTCATGTCTCGTTCTACATGCTTCGTGTTAACTGTTGGTGAGGAGCCTTTGGTAAAGATCTTTGAGCATGTTTAGTGGATATTGCGATTTATTATCATCTCAGTCCCAACTTCCAAAAGTTACCACCTCCAAATCCACTTTCGGTGAAAAAGCCTTTTCATTCATAGCTCCATGCCTATGGAACGCACTTAGTCCTCGGACAAAGTCCTGTGAAAATTTATCATCTTTCAGGAAATGTCTGAAGACTGAGTTGTTTCGCGAGGCTTATTTTTCATAAAATAGATGTTGCTTTGATTTTGTTTTTTGTATGCACGCTTATTATGTATCATGTAGTGTCGTGATTTTTAATTTTGTTGTTTTTAAACATTTTTATTTTTATTTTTATTATGTAAAGTGCAGCAGAGCACGATTAACGTGGATGTTTAGGCACTATATAAATTCATTATTTACTATTTACTATTACTATTTATTTACTATTTACTAATAAAAGTTCAAATTTTTTTGTTCTTGATTTGCTTTTTTTGTTTGTATGTTTGTTTGTTTTTGTTTGTTTTGTATGTGTGTGTGCGTGTGTGTGTGTGTGTGTGTGTGTGTGTGTGTTTTGTTTCCTTTGTTTTGGGGAGTCGAGGGCTCTAACGATTGAGCGAATGAGATCGCCGACCCACACAATACATCTCGTCCATTCCTGGTTATTTTATCATTATAATTTTTAATTATTTTTTTTTTTGGGTTGCTTTAATTTAAGAAGTTACTGGTAAGTGTTACAACGCTTTTAGGTCATAATGCAGCCGCAAGGGAAAAGGAGGATGACACAACACGGAACAACGACAGTAATACGAACACACATACACACACACATACACACACACACACACACATATATATAATATATTATATATATATATATATATATATATATATATATATATATATATATACACACGCGCGCGAAAAACAGACAAACACACGCCCCTCCCTTCAACCCCCCCCCCCCCCCCCCCCCCCCCCCCTTTCCACCCCCCCCACCCCCTGTGGTGAGAGAGAAGAAGTTAAGGAAACCACACATTTTCCCCAGCTGTACATGTAAAACAAAATATAAATAGGATATTGAAGGCCGTATTTAAAAAAAAAAAATGTTCATCCGAATTCCCGCTGTCCAACAACAACAACTATAACAACAACAACAATACAACAACAACAACAACAACAACAACAACAACAATAAAAGTAAAAAACATAACAAGACAAACAAAAATAAAACAAACAACATAATAAAACACATAGATATCGGAGAAAACAGGAAGTAATAGAAAAATTTTTCCCCTATTTTCGGGCTTTTTTTTTTTCTTCTCTACCCCAACATCATGCTGAACAAGATATATTAACGGTAGAGCATAAAATAAGATTTCAAAAAAAAAAATAAGCAAAAACAAAATAAATGGATGAAAACATTAAAAAACCCAAAGAACAAAAAAAAAAACAACCAACTAAAAATAAATGCGAGCTTTTATACAGTGCAAGTCTGAGAGGACACACTAAAGTCGCAATCTAGGTTAGAACGAAGATGACGTCACTCAGCTCTTTGTTTTTTTGTTTTTGCACTCCATCTTTTGAGTAATTTCCACAAACTGTATTAACCAGACTATAACATAGTTTTGTGGGTTGGTCCGTAAACTTACGGATAAAAAAAAAATTTTGTGAGCTTTTTGGCCAAGCGTACATATCTATATGGGTCTAGCACGAGCTGGGAAGATCACAGCTTCCTGCATTTTTGTTGACCTTCAGCCATAAAAATAATGAGGGAAAAGAAGGAGAAGGGAAGAAGAAGAAGAAAGAAGAGAAAAGAAGAAGAAGAAGAAGAAGAAAAAGAAGAAGAAGAAGAAGAAAAAAGAAGAAGAAGGAAGAAGAAGAAAAAGAAAAAGGGAAGAAGAAGAAGAAGAAAAGAAGAGAAGAAGAAGAAGAAAAGAAAAAAGAAGAAGAAGAAGAAGAAGAAAAGAGAAGAAGAAAAAGAAGAAGAAGAAGAAGAAAAAAGAAAAGAAGAAAAGAAGAAGAAGAAGAAGAAAAAGAAGAAGAAAAGAAGAAGAAGAAAAAAAGAAAAGAAGAAGAAGAAGAAGAAGAAAAGAAGAAGAAGAAGAAAAGAAGAAGAAGAAAAAAGAAGAAGAAGAAGAAGAAGAAGAAGAAGAAGAAGAAGAAGAAGAAAAAGAAGAAGAAGAAAAAAGAAGAAGAAGAAGAAAAAAAGAAGAAGAAGAAGAAGAAGAAGAAAAGAAGAAAAAGAAGAAGAAGAAGAAGAAAGAAGAAGAAGAAGAAGAAGAAGAAGAAGAAGAAGAAAAGAGGGAAGAAGAAGAAAAGAAGAAGAAGAAAAGAAAAAGGGAAAGAAAAGAAGAAAAGAAGAAGAAGAAGAAAAGAAGAAGAAGAAGAAGAAGAAGAAAAAAGAAGAAGAAGAAGAAAAGAAAGAAGAAAAGAAGAAGAAGAAGAAGAAGAAGAAGAAAAGAAAAGAAGAAGAAGAAGAAGAAGAAGAAGAAGAAAAAGAAGAAGAAGAAAAGAAAAGAAGAAGAAGAAGAAGAAGAAGAAGAAAAGAAAAGAAGAAGAAGAAGAAGAAGAAGAAGAAGAAGAAGAAAGGAAGAAGAAGAAAAGAAGAAGAAGAAGAAGAAAGAAGAAGAAGAAGAAGAAGAAAGAAGAAGAAGAAGAAGAAGAAAAGAAGAAGAAGAAGAAAAGAAGAAAGAAAAGAAGAAGAAGAAGAAGAAGAAGAAAAGAAGAAGAAAAGAAGAAAAAAGAAAGAAGAAGAAGAAGAAGAAAAGAAGAAAAAGAGAAGAAGAAGAAGAAGAAAAGAAGAAGAAAGAAGAAGAAGAAGAAAGAAAAGAAGAAAAAGAAGAAGAAGAAAAGAAGAAGAAGAAGAAAGAAAAGAGAAGAAGAAAAGAAGAAGAAGAAGAAGAAGAAGAAAGAAGAAGAAGAAGAAGAAAAGAAAAAAGAAGAAGAAGAAGAAAAGAAGAAGAGGAAGAAGAAGAGGGAAAAAAAGAAGAAGAAGAAGGAGGAGGAGAAAAAGAAGAAGAAGAAGAAGAAGAAGAAGAAGAAGAAGAAGAAGAAGAAAAGAAGAAGAAGAAGAAGAAGAAAAAGAAGAAGAAGAAGAAGAAGAAAAGAAGAAGAAGGAGAAGAAGACGAAGAAAAAGAAGAAGAAAAGAAGAAGAAGAAGAAAAGAAGAAAAAAGAAAAAAGAAGAAAAGAAGAAAAAATGCAGTGCAAAGCAACAAAATAATGTACCCAATACCTTTACAAAATAACGTAAGTCAGGACAAATGATTAGCATTGACAACAAACAAACGCTGTAGTTATTTGGTGCGGTCTTGGGGGTATGACACTCGGGTTCGGACCGGAAAGCCTAAGTTCGAGACCCCTCTGAGCGGGCATAGTTTCAGTCCTTGGGGAAAGGTCTTTACCACATTTTCTCACAGTGTTTCTTTGTCCGAAAATATTTAATATTATCACGCCAGCGAACGTCATGACTCGTCCCACATGTCAAATTTTTTTTTTTTTTTGGCTAAAACCCTCTTGTAAAGGCTTTGAAACGTTTAGTGGAAATTGCGCTATAAAGAGTTTAAATTGAAAAATTAACACGGAGTTAAGACTTTAATTTTGCAAATCCGAATTCGGAATTTGAAGCAAAACAAAAAAAGAAGACATAACAAACAAATACGAAACAAACAACAATGATAATAATAATAATAATAATATAATAAAATAAAATAATAATAATAAAATAATAATAATAATAATAATAATAATAATAATAATAAAATAATAAATAAATAAATAAATAAAAAATAAATAAAAAAAAGGGGGAAAAAAAAACCAATCCAACAACAACAACAAAAAACAACAACAACAACACAACGATCCTGATTTAGAAGAAAGTTGAACCCTCAACAACGTTAGTAATCAGATGAAATGTGGGCCATCTATAATATGGTCACTGACCGGATGTTTACAGTGAATCTAAAGAATTTTGTCTGGCGTTGTATCCTTGGGGAAAACACTTTTCAACACATTATCGTGTGGCTTGTGGTCTTTGGTATGACACTCACTTTCGGGATCGGAAGGTCGTTGGTTCGAGTCTACTCGCGCATAGTTAGCCTTGGAAAAGGCTCTTTACCCATATTCTCTCACCGTATTCAAATGTTAATTGATAAAATCGCCGTTAAAAAGTGTTTATCTATGTCGGAAAAAATTTAATATCGCCTAAAGGCCCTCCAGTTTCGTTTTACTGTTTACATGTTGCTTTTGGTCAGAGACCTATTGTAAAGGGCCCTGAAACACGTTTAGTGGATATTGCGCTAAAAAAAGCTCAATTAAAAAAAAAAAAGTACTTGCTATTTGCATGCGGATGTCGTATGAGTATTGGGAGCAAAAGGCACCTCACGGCCAATGATACTGAATGAAAACGGACTGTCTATTTTGGCCATTTCCCAGAAGAATAAAAATATGAACATATTTTTGTAAAAGTCATGTAAAAATGAAAACACAATTTAAAAAAAAAAAAGGCAAATCGAAATCACGCAACGTTCGAGCTCAAATCCATTTTTTCAGCCAACGACAAAATCAGTAAAAAAAATTTAATATTCCCAACAAATATGCGCATTTCTACAATTCCCAAGCCCATCGTGATACTTCACACATACTTTTTATCCTGGCGTTATTTTCCTTGGCAAGGACTTT
>NC_088372.1:33288235-33308235 GCF_034508935.2 Berghia stephanieae
CCCCCCCCCCCCCCCCCCCCCCCCCCCCCCCCCCCCCCCCCCCCCCCCCTTTCCACCACCCTCCACCCCCTGTGTGAGAGAGAAGAAGTTAAGGAAACCACACATTTCCCCAGCTGTACATGTAAAACAAAATATTAATAGGATATTGAAGGCGGTATTTAAAAAAAAAAATGTTCATCCGAATTCCCGCTGTCCAACAACAACAACTATAAGAACAACAACAATACAACAACAACAAAAACAACAACAACAATAAAAGTAAAAAACATAACAAGACAAACAAAAAATAAAACAAACAACATAATAAAACAGCCATAGATATCTGGAGAAAACAGGAATGTAGATAGATAAATTTTGCCTATTTTCTGGGCTTTTTTCTTTTTCTTCTCTACCCCAACATCAGTGACTGTCAAGATATATCTAACGGTAGAGCATAAAATAAGATTTTCAAAAAAAAAAATAAGCAAAAACAAAATAAATGGATGAAAACATTAAAAAACCCAAAGAACAAAAATAAAAACAACAAACTAAAAATAAATGCGAGCTTTTATACAGTGCAAGTCTGAGAGGACTACACTAAAGTCGCAGATCTATGGTTAGAACGAAGATGACGTCACTCAGCTCTTTGTTATTTGTTTTTGCACTCCATCTTTATGAGTAATTTCCACTAAACTGTATTAACCAGACTATAAACATAGTTTTGTGGTGTTGGTCCGTAAACTTACGGATGGCAATGTTGTGAGCTTCTTGGCCAAGCGTACACTATCTATATGGGTCTCAGCACGAGCTTGGGAAGATCACAGCGTTCCTGCATCTTGTTGACCTTCAGCCATAAAGATATAATGACGGGAAAGAAGAAGAAGGAGAAGAAGAAGAAGAAGAAAGAGAAAGAAGAGAAGAAAGAAGAAGAAAGAAGAAGAAGAGAAGAAGAGAAGAAGAAGGAAGAAGAAGAAGAAGAAGAAGAAGAGAAGAAGAAAGAAGAAAGAAGAAGAAAGAAGAAGAAGAAGGGAAGAAGAAGAAGAAGAAGAAGAAGAAGAAGAAGAAGGAAGAAGAAGAAGAAGAAGAAGAAAGAAGAAGAAGAAGAAGGAAGAAAAGAAGAAGAAGAAGAGAAGAAGAAGAAGAAGAAGAAGAAAAGAAGAAGAAAGAAGAAGAAGAGAAGAAGAAGAAGAAGAGAAGAAGAAGAAGAAGAAAGAAGAAAAGAAGAAGAAAGAAGAAGAAGAAGAAGAAGAAGAGAAGAAGAAGAAGAAGAAGAGAAGAAGAAGAAGAAGAAGAAGAGAAGAAGAAGAAGAAGAAGAAGAAGAAGAAGAAGAAGAAGAAGAGAAGAAGAAGAAAGAAGAAGAAGAAGAAGAAAGAAGAAAGGAAGAAGAAAGAAGAAGAAGAAGAGAAGAAGAAGAAGAAGAAGAAGAAGAGAAGAAGAAGAAGAAGAAGAAGAAGAAAGAAAGAAGAAGAGAAGAAGAAAAAAAGAAGAAGAAGAGAAGAAGAGAAGAAGAAGAAGAAGAAGAAGAAGAAGAAGAAGAAGAGAAGAAGAAGAAGAAGAAGAGAAGAGAGAAGAAGAAGAAGAAGAAGAAGAAGAAGAGAAGAAGAAGAAGAAGAAGAAGAAGAAGAAGAAAGAAGAAGAAGAAGAAGAAGAAGAAGAAGAAGAAGAAGAAGAGAAGAAGAAGAAGAAGAAGAAGAAAGAAGAAGAAGAAGAAGAGAGAAGAAGAAGAAGAAGAAGAAGAGAAGAAGAAGAAGAAGAAGAAGAAGAAGAAGAAGAAGAAGAAGAGAGAAAGAGAAGAGAAGAAGAAGAAGAAAGAAGAAGAAGAAGAAGAAGAAGAAGAAGAAGAAGAAGAGAAGAAGAAGAGAAGAAGAGAAGAAGAGGAAAGAAGAAAAGAGAAGAAGAAGAAGAGAGAGGAGAAAAGAAGAAGAAGAAGAAGAAGAAGAAGAGAAAGAAGAAGAGAAAGAAGGAGAAGAAGAAGAAGAAGAGAAGAAGAAGAAGAAGAAAGAAAGAAGAAGAAGAGAGAAGAAGAAGAAGAAGAGAAGAAGAAGAAGAAGAAGAGAAGAAGAGAAGAAGAAGAGAAGAAGAAGAAGAAGAAAGAAGAAGAAGAAGAAAGAGAAGAAGAAGAAGAAAGAAGAAGAAGAAGAAGAGAAGAAGAAGAAGAGATGCAGTGCAAAAGCAACAAAATAATGTACTCAATACGCTTTACAAAATATCGTAAGTCAGGAGCAATGATTAGCATTGACAGACAAACAAAGCGCTGTAGTTATTTGTGCGGTCTTGTGGTATGACACTCGGGTTCGGACCGGAAAGTCCTAAGTTCGAGACCCGCTCTGAGCGGCGCATAGTTCAGTCCTTGGGAAAGGCTCTTTACTCACATTTTCTCACAGTGTTGTCTTTGTCCGAAAATATTGTAATATTATCATCGCCTACATGTCAAATGTTGCTTTTGGCTAGAAACCCTCTTGTAAAGTGCTTTGAACACGTTTAGTGGATATTGCGCTATATAGATGATCAAATTGTAAAGTTAACATCGGAGTTAAGACTTAATTTTGCAAATCTCGAATTCGGAATTCGAAGCAAAACAAAATGAAGACATAACAAACAAATACGAAACAAACAACAATGATAATAATAATAATAATAATAATAATAATAATAATAATAATAATAATAATAATAATAATAATAATAATAATAATAATAATAATAATAATAATAATAATAAATAAATAAATAAATAAAAAAAGGGGAAAAACAAACCAATCCAACAACAACAACAACAACAACAACGATCCTGATTTAGAAGATGTTGAACGCCTCAACAACGTTAGGTAATCAGATGAAATGTGTGCCATCTATAATATGGTCACTGACCGGATGTTTGACAGTGAATCGTAAAGAATTATGTCTGGCGTTGTATCCTTGGGGAAAGCACTTTACACACATTATCGTGTGGCTATGTGGTCTTGTGGTATGACACTCACTTTCGGATCGGAAGGTCGTTGGTTCGAGTCTAGCTCGGCGCATAGTTGAGTCCTTGGAAAAGGCTCTTTACCATATTCTCTCACCGTATTCAAGTGTTAAATGAGTACCTCGCCGTTAACAGTGTTATCTATGTCGGAAAAAATTGTAATATCGCCTAACAGGCGTCATGTTTCGTTTTACATGTTACATGTTGCTGTTGGTCAGAGACCTATTGTAAAGGGCTCTGAACACGTTTAGTGGATATTGCGCTAAATAAAAGCTCAATTAAAAAAAAAAAGTATCTTGCTATTGGCAGTGACGGATGTCGTATGAGTATTGGTAGCAAAAGGTCACCTCACTGGCCAATGATACTGAATGAAAACGGACTGTCTATTTTGGCCATTCTAGAAGAATAAAAATATGAACATATTTATGTAGAAAGTCATGTAAAAATGAATAACACAATTTAAAAAAAAAAAAGAGCAGAATCGAAATCACGCAACGTTTCGAGCTCAAATCCATTTTTCAGCCAACGACAAAATCAGTAAAAACGTTAATATTCCCAGACATATATAGCGCATTTCTACAATTTCCAATGCCCATCGTGATACTTCACACATACTTTTTATCCTGGCGTTATTTCCTTGGTCAAGGTACTTTGAGCACAGCAACAGACTCGAACCAGGTGTGAATGAGTACCTGGATGTAGGCAGTGACGGATATTCTAAGAGTGTTGTTACAAAAACGACGCCTAACAAGAAACTGCAATGTTTCGTTACAATATTATGGCTCAATGAGAGACCAATTGAATGCTTTGTGTAGCGCATTGAACATGGTAAACCCTTGAATACGTGCTATATTCATGTATAATATGTGGAGCTATGTTCTATGTGGTCGTGTGGTATGAAACTCGCCATTGGATCGGAAGCTCCTGGGTTCGAGTCCCGCTCTGAGCGGCGTATAATTGAGACCTTAAAAACAACATTGATCTTTTATATAGCGCATTATCCACTAAACGTGCTCAAAGCGCTTTGCAGGGGGTCCCTGGCCAACAGCAACACTTAACATTTAAGACGGGACATGACGCCTGTTTAGCGATATTACAATTTTTGCAGACAGAGACAACGCTGTTAACTGTCTGGTACAGATTTTACACCTGATTACGGTGAGAGAATGTGAGTAAAGAGCCTTTTCCAAGGACTCAACTATGCGCCGAGCGAGGCCCGAACGTTGTCTCTGAAAAAAAAACCCAACAACTTGCAATATCAACTTAAAGGCGTCATATCTCGCCTTATAACATGTTGGTATTGTTGGTTAGCGACCTCTTTGTAAAGCGCTTTGAGCACGTTTAGTGGATAATGCGCTATATAAAAGCTCAAGCTTTTTAATACATATTTATTTTACCACAAGACTCCAGTGATGCAGACAGTGTCAGATTTTATTTTACGTTGCTTCAAAATCTCTAACGATTTTTTTTTTAATCCACCGGTCTATGATGGCGTCTGTGGCTCAGCGATATGGTGTTGTTAGTCTTGTCATTAAGTCAAGCGATGTTAAGGGCGGTCATCGGTCGAATGGGTGACGGTGAATCGTAAAGAGTTATGTCTGGCGTTTTGTCCATGGGTAAAGAACTTTTCACAAATTATCATCCCACTCGACTCAGATGTGAATTGCATTTGTCTTTTTCTTCTTTTACGAATTAGTAACCTTTTAGTTTCAACTTGCTCTAATACTTCTTCATTATAGCCTCTGTCATGTTGAAATTGTATTCTATTTAGGGGCTACCGTCTGCAAAACATCATAAATTCACCTAGGGATGCCAGTAATACTCCCACATCAGAGGGCTTTATAACCATAAAAATAGATGATATCAGTACACATTTGGTATCGATTTTTTCCTTTACACCTCGGCTATGATAATGAAATGCATACAAAACTACAGGATTGAAGCATGATTGGGTAACACCTGATGAAAGAAAGCCACTTATTACTAACAAATGAAAGGTTTGACACAGTTTTCAGGTTGTCGAGGTTAGGTCATGACCCTTGACACTTGACTCGTATTTTCGTGGCCTCCGATTGGTCAACCGGAAACTCCCGACGCCGAACCGACAGAACGAAGCAATTCCATTGGCCGAGTGAGGTCATAGTTCAGGTAAACAAACCTAAAATAAGAATTCACCACGTTTCTTCCGATTTCGATGTCGTCTGCAATTTCCATTCTATATTGTGTTTTCCTTGTTTTATTTTGATGAAAAAAAGTTTATTTCCAATATGCCGAGAAGCAAGAAACAAAAATCAAATTGCAAAAGGGCTGCTTTACGCAGATGGGACTCTATAAAGCAAGAAAAGCCGGTGAGTTGATATTTATATATGTTTTTGTATCTCAGAAAATTTTCTCATCTTGCCTCCTACAATACCATGCATGCGTCACCCACATCTGTTTGCTATTACTATCATGTTCCAAGTACGGTAATATAGATACATACTACTCATGGGAAACTAAGAAAAGAAGGGACAGACATTACTGGTCAGTTGTTTTGATTTAGTCTGGGCCAGTCAACGTTACGAGTGTTTTCCCCCTGCAATAAGGCTAATAAGAAGTTGAGTTGATGTATTTGCATCGTAACATAAACGGGTGTGATCAAGGGTGGGTGGGGGGGGGGGGGGAGTGTCTGGGGTGTTACAATATTATTAGATACCTACGGGATAATGTATCAAGCAGCAATCGTATGTTTATTGAAGTACTCATATCATTCACACTGCTTGCATCTATGCGGTTGTGTAATAGCAAACTAGAGACGTGGATAGAGGGCATTGGTTTGTGTGCATGTATGTCTGTGTGAGTCTATTTGTGTGTGTGTGTGTGTGTGTGTGTGTGTGTGTGTGTGTGTGCGTTTGTGGGTTGGTGGAAGGTTGTATGTACGTATGTATCGTGTGAATTGGAGAAAATGGTGTATGCAGTATCTACTTTTATAAATAGTTATGCAGTATCAAATGATGGAGAACAATTCTACTACAGTAAATTCATTTGTTATATGTATGTATGTTATATATTTATACATATATATATATATATATATATATATATATATATATATATATAGAGAGAGAGAGAGAGAGAAAGAGATAGATAGATAGATAGATAGATAGATAGATAGATAGATAGGTAGATAGATAGATAGATAGATAGATACATACATACATACATACATACA
Organism: Berghia stephanieae; assembly: GCF_034508935.2. Taxonomy (NCBI): domain Eukaryota; kingdom Metazoa; phylum Mollusca; class Gastropoda; order Nudibranchia; family Aeolidiidae; genus Berghia; species Berghia stephanieae. Next base: position 33,294,395 of record NC_088372.1, read on the forward strand.
TACATATTCATTTATATTTACAGGTCTTGGAACCCCGTTCAGCTCCATGTTCAATACATCTACAACCTTCCACGTCTTGCCCTCTGATTTCAAGCTCTACTACGTTGTCATTGCAATTACCATCATCTTCTGAACCAATCACAACTGGATCTTCACTACCATCGTCACCATCACACCATATTCACAACCAACTGTCGTGCCCTTACGATCATTAGTATGCCCTGTCGCAATGTCAACCCCTATATCATCACCGTCCCACGAAACGTCTTCATCAGCAGCAATATTTTTCGTTATATATCTAAATAAAGTAATGTCAAACTTTCAAACGCGATTTTCTCAAAATGAACATTTTTGGAAGTTTTTTCCCTAAGGCTTTTTTTATTTTTCAACTTAGATACTTCGCATTCGGCACACTTTTTCTTCAATCAATGAGTCACAATAATATGCAACCTTTTTTTCCGATTTCTTTATTGGTTTAGAGATATTTTTCAATATTTCATGAAAAATCAAGAAAATTTGAAATTTCAAATTTTATGAAATTCAACACTCTACCAAAAGAATTCTATTCAGCGTATGATAAAAAGCGATGCGTTTCATTGTTAGTCTATTTCCAAAGTACATTGTCACTAAATTTGGTAACTCTATGTCAATAAACATCAAAGCCTTAGGCTTTTGAAGTATATTGCTTTTGAAACATTCAAAATCCAAGATGGCGGCGTTTCCATGGCAACCATATTTAGAAATTCAAAATTGTGGAAATTTTTCCTCTAATTTGAATATACTGAGCACGAATAACAAGCTAAAAAAAAGAATAATTTGATGACTATGGAAAATGACTCTCAGAAGGCGCCCCTCCCCTTAAATCTTTCTAAGAAACCACATTTCTGCTGTCTCCAGTTTCTTTCTAATGTCTAATTGTCCAACGTTCACAGCAATATAACAATATTGACCATACATAGGCCTTCAAAACCCTATGTTTTGTTGTGATTGAGATATTGTGGTTTTTGAAAATTAGACTTATTTTAGAATAATATAGGGCACCTTAAAATAAATAGATACGTGCTTATTAAACTAAAATTGCTTCGAGTTTGAGAGAGTTTGTTTTCACTTCATAAGCTTGACACCCTTAATCCGTCGGTTTTTAATAATCCCTGTGTCCAATTTGTGTACAGAGTGGACAAAAACAGGTACGTAATCAGACATCTTGCACGACGAGTGCGCCTGAGTTTGTTTTCATTTGAAGATCTTGACACCTTCGGCCTGTGTTGGTGACGTAATGATCCCTACTGGCGACGTTGTTTTCGGGGTGGACAATACAGGGTAAATCATCAAAGGTATTGTGCACCGAGTCGTCTGACCACTGACCACCTTGGAATTTGGGGGCGGAGTCATTGTAGGACGCGTCCAATCTGATCTACCCAATCACGTGACCAATCATCGTCGATCGGGAAACAGAAATCGAATCAAATCATTTTTCATCATTAACTTCATTTGCAAAGTTTGGTGACGAGCGATCGGTCGGAAATTTTTTGAACAGCTCCTGCATTTTCAACAGTCGAAAGTTTTCAGTTTTGGATGAGCTCGAACTCTAGAATATTTTCAACACGACTTGATCAATTTGCTGACATGAACTGTTTATTCTATGTAACATTAAGGCAAAGTTTTCTTGTCTTCGATATTGTGAATTGATAGTTTGTTCATTGACATTCCAAAAACAATCGACAACAAACGCAGATCCAACTCAAGTGATTGCATCGATTTTCCAACATCTGACAAAAGGCATTCCAAGAATCACAAGATTCTTCAGTGAATAGCAAGGTAAGATTTTGTTTGTCTTATTTTCAAAACACACATACTCTATAACTCCTCCTCCTCCTCCTCCTCCTCCTACTACTCCTCCTCCTACTACTACTACTACTACTACTACTACTACTACTACTACTACTACTACTACTACTACTACTACTACTACTACTACTACTTTTACTATTACTACTACTACTACTACTACTATCACACACACATTTATTGTCGTAGATTTTGCATACCGCTGCATGAAATTATTGGGTTGCTGTTGCTGCTCTCTTGTTGAAAACAGTAACAATTTATTCCTGCTTACCAATTTACTTGATATTTTACTTGTAATGGGTAGGCACTTAGGTCAGACCTGTCTACTTGAAAATAAAAAAAAATCATAATAATTCTTAGGAGATCAAAATGGTATTGTCGCTATAAATTGTAAACTTTGAAAATCAACAATTTATCCTCAAAGAGATTAGTAACGAAAATCCTTGGAATTCTTTGGTGATTTTAGAACCTGGGGCGGCTAGAACATGGTGGACTGTAAAAAGTAAGAAACAAAAATGAATATAGCAGCTTCACAAAAGAACAAACATACAGAACACTGAATATTTTGGGCTCAAAACCCTTCTTCAGCTGAAAAAAAATCCAATAAAGACATAATCACATTGCTGAATTCCAGATAGAATTTGTGTTTATGTATTTATTTTGTTTTGTTTTTTTTGTTGTTGTTGTTGGCTGAAGATGGGTTTTGAGCTCGAAACGTTCCGTGTTTGGTATTTTGTTCTTTTTTTTTGTGAAGCTGTTATAATCATTTTTATTTATTACTCTTTGGAATTATTTGGGCTGGCATCAATTTTTCTTTTCAACGACTTTTAATGACGTAGAAATGCTCATTAAGTTCTCAAATTGGAAACCAAAAAAAATAAAATCGTAATTCTACGACTGCTTTCGTAATAGTTGTCATGTCTGATCTAGGTGCACACATTTAAGGTCTGATAGTTGAAAGTAGTTTAATCACGGGCTTTGTGCGGCAATGTGGTCTTGTGGTAAGACACTCGCTTTCGGCTCGGCGCATAGTTGAGTCCTTGGAGAAGGCTCTTTACTCACATTCTCTCACCGTACTCAGGTGTAACATGAGTACCTGGCCGTTTACAGCGTTGTCTCTGTCCGAAAAGTTTGTAATATCGCCTAACGGGCGTCATGTCCCGTACTACATGTTAAATGTTGCTGTTGCCCATGACATTTGTAAAGCGCTTTGAGCACGTTATGTGGATGTTGCGCTATATAAAAGCTCCATTTTAATTATTTTTTTAAATCATGGGCTTTGATGATTTAACATTGTTTGTAAACCACAATATTTTGTAAAGTTCATAATGTCTTTTCACTGGAGTTCAACACTCAGCAAGGGGCCTGTCGTCTGTCTATGTGTTTTTGTAATAGTTCAGTAAATTTTTTGCCTTTTGAATTGGCACTCTGCTACCTGTGGTTCCAGTTCGATTCATTGATAGAGCACTCACTTCACTTGAAAAGGGTCCGTGATCGATCCTGAGTAAAGTCGAGATTTTCTTTACTGACCTCCTTTCCCCCCCCCCCCCCACACACACACACACACACACTCCCCTGTTGTTCAACCTTCACCTTGATTCGTTGCCTGGGTCTGACTGATAGTTCTCCGGCAGAATGCACTATGCTAGAATCTAATCCATATGGTAAACAAGCAATAGCTATTGTCCGTTTAACGCTATTGGAACCGGGATAGGCGCCAGCTTCACGAGCCTTATAGCCCCGAGGGACTGCCTGTACTCATTTTGACTTTGATTTTTAACTCGGCTATGTGGTCTTGTAGGGGGTCCCGATAGCTCAGTTGGTAGAGCACTCGCCTCACACGCAAAGGGAGCGAGATGGATCCCGGGTGTAGTCGAGATTTTTTTTCTGACCCCCCTCCCAACCTGTCCACCCAGCAGTGAATGGGTAGCTGAGTTTGTTTGATTTGACGGAAAGTACTTTGCGATAGACTATCGTCCTATCCAAGGATAGCAAGCAATTGCTATTGTCAGTTCCACGCTATAGAAACCGGGATATACTCCGGCTCCATGGGTTGAATGGTTCTAAAGGACTACTTTACATGGTCTTGTGGTATGATACTCGCCTTAGAATCGGAAGGGCTAGGGTTCCAGTCCCTTTTTGAGCGGCCCGTAGTCATTGAAAGAGACTCTTTACCGACAATCTCTCACCATACTCAGGTGTAAATTGAGTACCTGACCGTTAATAGCTCTGTGACTGTCAAAAAAATAAAAAGGAGCTATCACTTTCCAGGGATATTGCCCCGCCTTTCACGATAAGACTTGCTGTTGACTCAAGACCCCTTGCAAAGCGTTTTGAGAACGTTTTGGTTCTAAAGTACAAATGATTAGTACGTGTACCGACGTGCACTTATTTGCAGGTCCGATGACCCAAATCGTTTTGGTCCCCTTGTTGTTATGGAAATACTCTCAGACCAAAGCCAGACATTCTCCATTATAACAATGTTAAAACGGGCCCTTAGTTGTGTCCAGTCGTCAGACCTGCAAATTATGTGCACGGCGCCGGTAGGTGTCCACTGAGTCTCGTTAATTATAATATTATTAATAGATTAAATAACCCCAGGGGTGAAAGTCGTATTGGGGGGGGGGGGGGGGGGGGGGACAGGGTGGCTACAGTGGCAAGGTCTTTGCCTCGAGCCAAATAGGTACCGAGTTTGACACCCTGACAGTCCGAGTTGGAAAGGGAGGGAGGGAGGGGGGAGAGGGGGACAGCGAGGTAAGCGGCATGTTCTTTGCCTCGGGCCAGACAGGTGCCCAGTTTGACTCCCCTGGAAGTCCGAGTTGAAGGGGGGTGGGGGGGGGGGGTAGAGAGAGAGAGAGAGAGAGAGAGAGAGAGAGAGAGAGAGAGAGAGAGAGCGTGGTACAACGGCATGTTCTTTGCCTCGGGCCAGACAGGGACCGAGTTTGACTCCCCGCTGCGATGGAAACACACTGCCCCTGTCTCTCGTTGCGTCGCTTCCCTGAAGATGATACTCAATTTATTCCTGTCTTGAGCTTTTATCTAGTGCAACATCCTCTAAATAAACGTGCTCAAAGTCCTTTACAAGGGGTCCCTAGCCAACAGCAACGCTTGACATGTTTGACGAGACATGACGCCTTTTAGGCGATACTACAATATTTTCCGACAGAGACATCGCTTCTGACGGCCAGGTACTCTTTAAACACCTGAGTGCGGTTTGAAAATGGGAGTAAAGGGTCTTTTCCAAGGACTCAACTATGCGCCGCCCAGTCTTGCCTTGGAACTTTAAAAAGTCGTTCAGAGGGGAGATAGCCAGGTACAGCGGGATGGCCTTGGCCTCGGGCCAGACAGGTACCGAGTTTGACTCCCCTCTGAGATGGAGTGGCCACCAAGCAAGTCACTCTCCCCCCGTCTCTGGTCGCGTCGCTTCACTGCAGAAAATATACCCGTGTTATTTCAGTCTAGACAAGATTGAGTATGACAAAACATAAAAATAAAACAAACACGGGGCGTTTCGACCTCAAACCCCTTCTTCAGCCAACGACTACAAATAATGAAAGCATAAATTTTAACTATTTAATAACATTAACAGTAGTCTCAGGCCGTTCTACCCGTGGAACCGGAGTTTATCCCGGTTTCTATAACGTGAAACGGACAATAGCAATTGCTTGCTATCCTTTGGATAGGACGACAGTCTCTCGCAGAGTACTTTCCGCCAAACCTAACATATTCGGTTACTCATTCACTAATGGGTGGACAGGGGGGGGGGGTCAGAAAAAAATATCGACTGCATTCGGGATCGATCTCGGTCCCTTTGCGTGTGAAGCGAGTGCTCTACCAACTGAGCTATTGAGACCCATACATTATCCAAAAAACAAACAAAAAACACACACACACACACACACACACAAAAAAAAAAATCAAAAAATCGACAGCAGTAAGTACTTATTGGCTGGAGAAGAGTGTTGAGCCCGCTACGTTCAGTGCTTGGTATTTGTTATTTTTTGAAGCTGTTTGAACCATGTTTGTTTGTTCCATTTTACAGTCCACAACCTCTAGTTGCGGTGTATCATCACACTTAGTCTTTCCTTGGAATTAAACAAACAAACAAACACACAAACAAAAACGCTGTCCTTCAGAGCTCATCGAGCTGGAGTTTATTCCAGTTTCTATAGTGTAAAACACGGACGTTAGAAATTGTTTGCTATCCAGTGGATACGACGCAAAGTACTTTCCGCCAGAACAAACAGATCCAACTACTCAATCCCTACTGGGTGGACAAGGAAGAGTGAATCGTGCGTCGGAGTAAGGAGAGGAATACAAAAAAAGGTGGGGCGGGGGGGGGGGGGGGGTAGAGAGAGAGAAACAGCGTGGTACAGCGACATGGTCTTTGCCTTGAGCCAAACAGGTACCGAGTTTGACTCCCCTGAAAGTCCTAGTTGGAGAGAGAGAGAGAGAGAGAGAGAGAGAGAGAGAGAGAGAGAGAGAGAGAGAGAGAGAGAGAGAGAGAGAGAGAGGTACAGCGGCATGTTCTTTGCCTCGGGGCAAAACAGGGACCGAACCAAGTTTGACTCCCCGCTGCGGTGAGTAGCCTTGAGCAAGTCAGGTCGTTGCCCCGTCTCGCGTTGCCTACCTTCTGAGACCTGGGTTATTTCAGTCGTATCTTGGATTTGTTTTAACAATTAGCTAGTCCTTCAGAGCCATGAAGCCTGAGTTTATCCTAATTTCTATCGCGTGAGTCGGACAATAACAATTGCTTGCTACCTTTTGGAAAGGGCAGTCTGATGCGAAGTACTTTGCGCCAGATCTAACAAACCTAGCTACCCAATCACTTCAACCGGAATCGATCTCGATCCCTGTGTGTGTGTGTGTGTGTGTGTGTGTGTGTGTGTGTGTGTGTGTGGAGCATGTGCTCTACCAACTGGGGACCCTCAATGTATCAAAGCACAACAAATAAATACTACGAAAAGAAAGAGCAAAATGAAAATATCTAATGTCCTTTTGGTTGTTGTTCATTATGAAGTAGCACTCGACTTCGGATTGGAAGGTTCTGGGTTCGAATCCCGCTGATCGGTGCACGGTTGAGTCCTTGAAAATAGCTTTTTACTCACGTTTTCTTATCGTACTCAGGTGTAAAATGAGTACCTGACGGTTAACAACGATGTATATGTCCCCCCAATAATTGGAATATCACCTAACAGATGTCATGTCTCATTCTGCATGTAAAATGTTGCTGTTTGCCAGGGGCCTCTTGTAAAGCACTGTGAGGACATTTCGTGGATATTGCGCTATGTAAAAGCTGTTTTTAAATTTCGTGCGCACTTTCTTCTTGTATCTTATCTTTTCCTGGCTTGTTGTCATAGTTACATTAATCTCATTGCCATAATCATTATTGAGATACTTGTGTACGATATCTCTGTGTGTAGTGCTTACATATTTGAAATACTTTATAATATCAATTATTTCTTTTTTCCTTTCCTCTTCTTCTGAATGGAATTTATATAGCGCAGTATCCACTAACTATGCCCTAACCGCTTTACAATGTATTACTTGCGCAATTATGACGATATACCTTAAATTATACCAAGTTGAATTCATTTACAACCTTGAGAATATATATATATAACAAATCTAGCCCCCCCCCCCCCCCCCCCCCCCCCCTCCAATCACTTCGACCGGGATCGATCTAGATCCCTTTGTGTGTGTATTGAGCAATTGCTCCACTAAAGAGTCTTTTCAAAGGACTCAGCCGTGCCAAGCGAGGTTCGAGCCCAGGACCTTCCGATCCGAAAGCGAGTGTCATACCACTAGACCACATAGCCGCACAAGAAGAGGAAGAAGAAGAAGAATGTGATAGTGGTGGTGGCGATGATGGTATTGGTGGTGGTTATGGTGGTGGTGGCAATGATGGTGTTGGTAGTGGTTATGGTGGTGGTGGTGGTGGTGGCAATGATGTTGGTGGTGTTAGTGGTTATGGTGGTGGAGAAGAGAACAAAACAAAGTCTTTATGTTTTTGTTTTTTTTTTCCTTCTTTTTATAATTTCAGGTACTGCACGTCAAAGATGGCGACTTCAGTGACAGCCATGGATGTCACTCCTCAACCAGATCCTGCACAGGATGCCAATCCCCAACCAGATCCTGCACATGATGCCAATCCCCAACCAAATCCTGCACAGGATGCCAATCCCCAACCAGATCCTGCACAGGATGCCAATCCCCAACCAGATCCTGCACAGGATGCCAATCCCCAACCAGATCCTGCAAAGGATGCCAATGCCCAACCTGATCCTGCACAGGATGAGTCTGGAAAGAGCGTGCTCCCCAGTAACACCGTCGACATCAAGCAAAAGTCGTGCAATTGCGACAAATGTTCAACGCTCAAAAGTTTAAAACCGAGTTCCGAAGAAGGTCTTTATCGTTACACTATGGACGTTATGGAAGCGCTCAAAGTCAAACGAATCAAAGTCATCGGGAATGGTTCCTTTGGCCAGGTGGAGTTAATAGAAAATAAAATAGGAAATGTAAAGGTTCTATACGCTGCCAAGATCATTTCGCTTGAAAATCTAACCGCCGAAGAATATGTGCGGCAGTCTCATAATTTTTTCAATGAGTGTGTCATTAATCAAATGATAAACCACAAACATATTGTGGGCTTTGTCATGGGTGGTCTCGGACCATCCTATGGTGTTGTTGTCATGCATTATTACCCTGGCGGTCCTTTATATTTGCATCTAAAGACATTATCAAAACAGCAAGTGAAGAAATATGCTGTAAATATCATGAAAGCTGTGAAATACCTCCACTCGAACAGAATTATTCACCGTGACCTCAAAACTGAAAACGTTTTGGTAAAGAATAACGACGTTTTTCTTTCTGATTTCGGGATGTCTTCCAAGCTGGAACCCGGCAATGACCTCGTCTCTGGATACAAGGGCACCCAGGGTTATATCGCGCCCGAGATTCTCGCCAGTAGCGATAGCTCCGTCCTTTACGATGGGTTCAAGGCCGACTCGTATGCCTTCGGAGTTCTTCTCTGGTGTCTGTTGATGAAGCAACAAGCCAAGCCAGGGACGGAGTACTGGGATGTTCTCTTCGCAGAAGCCGACGCACGGTTTTACATTTATGAATTCAATCTGGTGTTCAGTGCGAAATACCTCCTTAAGGACAATCCCACTGACAGGCTGTACATTTCTGATGTCTTTGACTCTTTACATCAAGCTGGTTTTTGTGAAGCGGAATAAACGTTCTCAAGTCCAGTATAGTCAAAGTTTCTAAAAGACAAAAAAAAAAAAAAGCAACCAAAAAAAAAATCCAAAAATCAAAAATCAAAAAACAAAAGAAAAGACAAAACCCAAAAAAAAAAAAAAAAAAAAAGATTTAAAATTTTTTTAAATCCCCAAAAGCACCCCCCCCCCCCTTTCCCATGACATAAGCGAAACGGTTCTTCAATTGTTTGTTTCCACCGATTCTACGTTTTTCGTGCCTGTGTCTATTTTTTTTTTCGGAACGGCTTGAATTTAAAAAAAAACAAAACAAACATAATTAATTAATTTATGTTTTCATTTTCAAAAATTTTGCTTTCTATTTATCTTTTCCCCCTTAGTATTCCTGGATAGTTTTAAACCGACGTGCACATATTTAAAGGTCTGTTAACCGAACACAATTATGAAAAGTGATTTTTTCTTTCTTTCAGGAGTTTATGGTTTATTTCTGAAACTTTTATTTATCAACTTTTTAATTTTGATTTTTAAAAACATTTAAATTTGTTTGTTTCTCTCTCTTTTTTTTTATTTTGGAAAATTGAACATTTTAACTTTAAACTCAAATTTTTCTTTTATTTTGATTTTAAAAAAAGAAATTTTGTTTGTTTTTCTCTCTAGTTAAAAAAAAAATGAAATTTGAACATTTTGGCTATAAACTGTTTTTTTTTTCTTTTATAAAAAAATGGCCATAAAACTCGTGCCTCAAAACCGACCGATTTAAATGTCTCTCAATTTAGCAAGAACTTCCAAACCTTTGACTTCGCGAAGTCAAGCCAATTCAAGACATTCTCCATGAGAACAATATCAAGTCAAGCTTATAACTGCGTTAGGTTGTCGGACCTGCAAATACGTGTACCTAGTCTCAAATTAGTGCAACATATTGTCCACCACGACAACGATAAGTCAATAAGCGCATTCCAGTGTCCGCGGGTTATCAGACCTGCAGATATGTGCACCAAATCTCAAATCAGTGCAAAATACTTTCCATTTCAACAATGATAAATCAATAAGCCCTGACTGGCGTTCTGTTGTCAGACCTGCATATGTGTGCATCTAGTCTCAGCCAGTGCAAAATACTGTCCATTTCAACAATGATAAATCAATAAGCCCAGAGTGGCGTTCTGTTGTCAGACCTGCATATGTGTGCATCTAGTCTCAGGCCAGTGCAAAATACTGTTCATTTCAACAATGATAAATCAATAAGCCATGAGTGGCGTTCTGTTGTCAGACCTGCATATATGTGCATCTAGTCTCAGGCCAGTGCAAAATACTCTCCATTTCAACAATGTTAAATCAATAAGCCCCGAGTGGCGTTCTGTTGTCAGACCTGCATATGTGTGCATCTAGTCTCAGGCCAGTGCAAAATATTGTTCATCACAACAATGCTAAGTCAATAAGCGGATTAGTGCCTTGGGCTGTGAGACCTGCGAGTGCATCTAGTCTCAGACCTATGCAAACGACTGTCTCTCGGCCAGTAAGACAATAATGAAAATAATATTTTATATCTTCTTTGTAAAGCACTCTGAACTCGTTGAGTGAATATCGCTTATATGAATGCTTAATAATGATTATGATTTATGATTTATGATTATGATTTATGATTATGATTATGATGTATGATTATGATTTATGATTTATGATTATGATTTATGATTATGATTTATGATTATGATTTATGATTTATGATTTATGATTTATGATTTATCATTTATGATAATGATTTATGATTATGATTTATGATTTATGATTATGATTTATGGTTATGATTATAATTTATGATTATGATTATGATTATGATTTATGATGATTTTTTTTTCATTTTAAGAATAACAACAATGCTGATCAATGACAGTGCTGTTTTATTTGATAATAATGATAGCGATAGTTAATGTCTTCTTTGTAAAGCGCTTGAGCACGTTTAGTGAATATTGCTCTATATAAGTGCCTAATGTTGATGATGATGTATGACGATAATAATAATAGTAATAATAATGATAATGATAATGATAATGATAATAATAATGATAATAATAATGATAATAATAATGATAATAATAATAATAATAATAATAATAATAATAATAATAATAATAATAATAATAATAATAATAATAATAATATTAATGAGAATAATAATAATAATAATAATAATAATAATAATAATAATAATAATAATAATAATAATAATAATAATAATAATAATAATAATAATGATGATGATGATAATTATGATTATGATGATGATGATAATAATAATAACAATGATGATAATGATAATAATAAAAACATTTCTGATCACTACAATTGATAAATTTATGAAGATTAAAATTATTATGGAACTTTATATCTTTTCTGTAAAGCGCTTAACATATTTCGTGAATATAGCGCTATATAAATGATTACTTATGATGATGACGATGTTGTTGATGATGATGATAATAACACTGATGACTATGATGACTGTAATAATACTGACAATTTGTAAAGATAATAATGATTATAACACTTAATATCTTTTTGTAAAGCGCATTGAGCATGTTTAGTAAATGTTGCGCTATATAAATGCTCCCTGATCATGATACTTTATGACAATAATGATGATGACTATAGCAATAATAATACTGATCAATAATAATGATGATAATAATGATGACTATAGCAATTATAATGCTGATCAATAATAATGATGACTATAGCAATAATAATGCCGATCAATAACAATGATGATTATGAAGATAATATTGATAATGATGCTATCTTCTTTGTAAAGCGCCTTGAGCACCTTTAGTGGATATTGCGCTATAGAAATGCTCAATTATTTTATTTTCTGAAAGTTTTTTTTTTAATGTAATTTTTTTTGCAAAGCGCCTTGAGCACCTTTAGTGGATATTGCGCTATAGAAATGCTCAATTATTTTATTTTCTGAAAAGTTTTTGAAAGCAAATATAATTTTTGTTTCATTGCGTCTCCATTCTCTCATTTTACTTGAAAGAACCTCATTGGGTGGTGCTCCTGACCTCCAATAATTGGCAGGGAGGTCACTCACTGTGTCTTCTATACCCCTATAGATAGAATGAAGTGACGCCACTCGGGTCTTTGTTGTTGTTGTTTTTGTTTGTTTTTGCCATCCGCGTTTCTGAGTATTTCTCACTAAACTGTATGAACCAGACTATAAATGTTCATGGTTACACATAGTTTTGTGTGTTAGTCCCTTTTACTTCCGGATTGCAATGCTGTGAGCTCCTTAGCCAAGCGCATACTATCTGTAGATAAAATGAAGTGACGCCACTCGGGTCTTTGTTGTTGTTGTTTTTTGCCATCCACGTTTAAGTGTAATTCTCACTAAACTGTATTAACCGTTCAAGGTTACACATAGTTTTGTGTGTTGGTTCATTATACTTCCGGATGGCAACGTTGAGAGTGTCTTAGCCAAGCGCATATTGTCTATATCTGTTTTTCAAATTGCTTTATGTCATTGTCTTGGAAGGTTATTACTTCGTTTTGTTCTTTCCCTTGGCTAGAGGGAAACAGTCGAATGTCCAGTTAAAGCTTTAGAAGATGATCTTTTTTCCTTGTAAATCATCTCTCTGTTGTGTATTGTTAAATTTGTTGTTTTGAATGTGTAAAATGTAAGCTTTTGAGTATGTTACTCTCAGCGGGGATCTTACGCTTGTGCCTGGATGAGTCTTTTTGGAGATATCAAACTATTGCACAATGACAGATGCTCTTGAAATCTATATCTGTTGTCTATTTCAACCATTTCTAATTTCTCTTGATTTTACTTGGGTGTTTTAATTTGTAAATTTATTTTATTATTTCATTTTCTCCCCCTTTTTTTTTTACTGGTACTGAAATTGAGAGACATTATAACACGTTGAAGCATTTCTCCTGAACACAAATGCAATAGCACACCATGTTTTTATGGATATTTATATCTGCCTTCCTCAATTTTATTAAAATGAGTTTTCATGCAAATAATTGGAGCAATAAAACTTTTCTTGTTTGTGTTTTTAAAATGAGTCTTTAGTGATTATTTTTTCAACCTGCGTTGTCATCTATCTTCCTATATCTGTTTTCTGAGTTGCTTTCTGTCTTTGTCTTGGAACGGGATTGCCTTCTTTTGTCCTGGCCTTGGCTGGGGGGGGGGGGGGTACAGTTTTCGTTTTGGGAGATGATGTTTTTTCCCCTTGTAAATCATCTCTTATTTATATGCTATTACCTTTTGTTTTGATTACGATTTGTATACAATTTGGGTGTGTTCCTCTTAGTGGGTTCTTATGCTTGTGTCTGAATAAAACTTTTAGGTGATCTCAAACTAAGTAGGTTACACCAATTGTGTGCTCTTGGAATCTACATCTTTTCTGTTTCAACGATTCCCATCTGTCTTAGCTTTTTTTGGTGAGATTTCAATTCTAAATCGAGAATTTTTTACTTTCCTATTTTCTATCTTTTTTTTTTACTGATGCTGAAATGACGCATTTGTGTCGTAAGCGCCATAAAAACGTGAACTATGGCGGCTCTGAAGTTGGTAACCAGTTGCTTTTTTTTTTAATGGATTTTTTAAATCTCTGATAATTAACGGTTTTATAATATAACCACAAAGAAATCTTCAAAGCTGTGTACGAAACAGTTTCTGACAAACAGAAAGGAAAATACAAGAAAAAATAAATAAAAATTAGACAACCTCGACAGGGAATCGAACGTCAGACATCCTTCTTTTCGGTAATCAAGAGG
>NC_088372.1:33310735-33315735 GCF_034508935.2 Berghia stephanieae
AAGCATACAAGAGAAATGAAAAATGGTTCAAATAGACAACATATTTAAATGCCAAGAGCATACTACCATTGTGCAATAGTTTGAGATCACCAAAAAGACTCATCCAGACATAAGCACAGGATCTAATTAAGAGAAACAAACTTAAATGCTTACGTTATACATTTAAAACAACACAAAACAATACAAACAGAGAAATGATTTACAAGGGGAAAAAATATCATCTTCTAAAACTTCAACTATACATTTGACTGTTTCTCTCCAAGCCAAGGACACCGACGAGGGAAAGGACAAAACGAAGTAATAGCATACCAAGACAATGACAAAAAAAACAAAAAACAAGTTGAAAAACATATTTAGGTAGAATGAGCTCGGCTAAGAACCTCACAACATTGCCATCCGGAAATATAACGAACCAATACACAAAACTATATGTAACCTTGAATTTTTATAGTTTGGTTAATAGAGTTAAGTGATAATTACTCAATAACAAAGATCCGAGTGACGTCAACTTCATTCATAGGAGTATAAAAGACACAGTAAGTGACCTCCCTGCCCAATATTGGAGGCCTGGAACCCCACCCAATGAGGCCTTTTTCTTTCAGATAAAGTGAAGGAATGAAGACAAAAATAGTCAGAAAAAATCTTGACTTCACTAGCCTCCTCGTGAGGGCTTGTGAACCACCAGCTGAGTAATCGAGACCCTCAAAATTATTTATAGCACTAGCATTCACGTATTGCTTTTAAAGTCGAGTTTAAACATTCGGGTTCTGGTTGGGGTTCCTGGCCTCCCATAGTGGACAAAGGAGGCACTTACTGTGTCTTCTATCCCCCAATTTCTGTTTTCCAACATGCTTTCTATCTTTGTCTTGGAATGAGATTGCTTGGCTTTGCCGGATATCCTTGCTGGGAGGGAAACAGTCAAATGTATTGTTAGTTTTGAGAGATGATATTTTTTCCCCTGTAAACCATCTCTCTATCATTCACTGTATTAGTTATACATATATATGATTTGTAAACATTTGAGTGTGTTCTCCTTGGCGGGGACCTGTGTTTGTGTCAGGATGAGACATTTCAGTGATCTCAAACTTCATGCTCTTGGAATTTACATCTGTTCCCTATTTGAACCATTTCCCATTTGTCTTACATTTTCTTGGCTGCTTTAATTGTAATCCTAGAACTTTGAACTATCCCGTTTTCTTCCTTTTTACTGGCGCTGATATGACCTAAATGTGTTTCAAGCGCAGGAAAACTCTTACTTAATCCTCTTCGGGCCTTGAGGCACACAGGGCATCCACCAGACATCTCCACTTTTTGCGATCGGCTGCTTTTGCGGTGGCTGTATTCCAGGACAGGGCTGCTTCCTTTAATTCTTTCTCCATTGTCCTTCGCCAGGTTTCTTTGGGTATTCCCCGCTTTCTCTTCCCATCTGCTGTCCAGTACAAGGCTGTCTTGGGAAGTGACCCTTTTTCCATTCTGGCCACATGACCCAGCCAACGCCATCTTCTTCTTTTACAAACAAACAATAATTCGAGTTGCCATGACCTTTGTGTAATGAAAATGTTGCTGCTTGAAGCTCGTTGTTAAGGTGAATAAACTAAAACTTAGTTCACATTAACAACTCCACTATCACATTATCTCATTCGTCTGTAGTGTTTCATTTATCCTGTTTTCTGATAAAGGGGAAACCCGAAAATTCCACAGTGGCTGTCTTCGTCTAATAAACTGAAGCTCACATTCAATCCTTATCGTTATTTTTAAAGGCATTTTTATAAACATTTTGAACACGATCGGTAAGGATGGAGTTAGAGATTGATATATTATAGAAGTGGGAGGTCCCAATAGCTTAGTTGGTAAAGCACTCGCTTCACACGCAAAGGGACCAAGATCGATCCCGGGTGCAGTCGAGACTTTTTTCTGACCCCCTGTCCACCCAGCAGTGATTGGATAGCTGGGTCGGTTAGATCTGGCAGAAAGTACATTGCGATAGACTAGCGTCATATCCAAAGTGTATCAAGCAATTGCTATTGTCCATTTCACGCCGGAATAAACTCCTGCTCCATGAGCCTAATGGCTCTAAAGGACATTTTTATATAGAGAAGCTGAGTGAAGCAAATTGGGTTAATAATATCCGGAACGATAAAAATTCTAAAAATTGAGTTTAAAAATTTTTTAACCCCCCCCCCCCCCCTCCCCCCATTCCTACCACAAAACTCACTTTGTAATAGTTACAACGTTTTAAAGTATGAGAAAAGTGAAGACAAAATTAATACTTAGTCTACAGGTTTTTTTTTAACTTTTAAGAAATTATATCTATGATTCTTTCTGTGCCAGATTGTCAGTTTTTTCTTTGTTTGTTTATTTTTCAGTGTTAAACCAATAAAAAGTGATGAAAATTAATTTTGTTATTATCCCCCCCCCCCCCCCCCCCCAACAAACTTGAAGGCTAGTTTTCCAAAACTCGTTAATTCGATTTTTCTACTTTTTGAGATTTTCCCCCATGAGATAAATTGAAACGTAAGCATCAAATGGCACAAGAATTTCCTTAGGTTTGTGTGAATTTGAAGTCTAGATGTGATAGAATAATAGACCGTTTGAGGAATTAAGGGGAAATAATCCTCAATATCTCAAAATGGGAAAAAAAACGGAGTTAGGGAGATTTGGAAACCCAGTCTTCATTTGCATTGGTGTCGACACTTAGATATGTGCATGTGGCGCATGCTACGAGCAGCAGCTTCTTATGGTGCTCACACTATCATGTTATGACGATCGACCCAATCAGCAAAGTCCCTACCACACCCGTGCGCCGTCGCGAACCCGCCCGGAAGCTTCGTCACAACACACCGTTCAACTAGATGTTCTGCGGTTTCGGGTTCTAACCCACATCGGGTACACGTTGGACAGGTGGAAAGTCCCCACTTTGCCGTGAGGCAGGTCCTCGACCGAACCGATTCGCTACCACCCAGTAACTTCTCACCAAGCTTAGAGTATATGTCTCCGCCCCCAAGGTATTGAATTCGTCCAAACCGACTTCGATCTCGTATATGTATCTGTTCGTAGTCAGGGAAGCTGCGTACAAGGAATGCTGGGACTTATTTCGGCTCGAAACGGGGACGCCATCCATAATGCGCTTCAGAAAGGTATTCCCATTCCCTCTCTCTTTGATCGTATTCAGCCAGTTAACCGTCTCCTTACCAACCATAGGAAAATCGTCACATTCGTTACGATGAAACCAACAATTTTATCATTCTGATATCTTTTGCACATCACAAAATTTAAATAAAATTTATTGTTCTAACTACAAAAACTTGATACTGTATTATAGAGCTCGTTTTGCTGAACAATTTTGTATATAGAATGTACTTGTTGGTTTTCTGTTTGGGTAAGAAAATTCTACTTTTGTATTGGATGGGTGTGACGTTTTGGGAGAACCTCTGAAAATGGGTGGTAAGGAGAGAGTTAACCGTAATCGTCTCCCTCTGGACATCGAGGGGGGGGGGGGATTGCTGCCATTATCGGGCCCTGTTCTCTAGGCGTTGTTGCCAGCGTTCCTGACACTATATGCATCGACTTGTGAAGTTTAATATCTACCTTCTCCACGTTTCTGCTTCTACCCCACACTGGAGCGCATTACTTCGCTGTGGAATAGCATAGTGCCAGGGCGGACGTCCTCAGGAGCGCTTGATTAGCACCCCAAGTCGATCCTGCCAGCCTCCTCAGAAGACTGTTGCGTTTCTCTATCTTCCGGGCAATTCCTTCGAGATGCGCCCGATAGGTAAGGCTGCGGTCCAACGTCACGCCTAAATATTTTGGATGCGGCTCATATGGGAGTGGCTGGTCCCCGAAGAGGACGTTCAGTTCTCGGGTGTGCCAGCCATTGCATAGATGGAATGCAGTAGCCACGGTTTTTGAAGTGTTCATCTTCAGATACCATGCTACGAGAAAAGACTGTTGGGACAGACTCATATGGTGACTCGATAATCATCACATCCAAAGAAATCTGAAATGAAATTAATTATTTCAACTAAAGGAATAAATAGATTACCTGATCCTATTACTGATATAATGATAATTTTGCATTCCGCATGTCTTTTTTTATTTATTTAAAAAAAAAAAAGATTTTAAAGAAAAAAATCTTTGCCGCATATTTCGCCTTTTTTGGGTGGGGGGTTGGCAATTAAAAAAAAAACCCACCTGGGATACGTTTGCGCTCATTAGATTAGATAGCTCAGTTGGTAGGGCACTCGCTTCACACGCAAAGGGACAAAGATCGATCCCGGGTGCAGTCTAATTTTTTTTTGGCCAGACCTCCCAGTAATTGGGTAGCTGCGTCTGTTATATCTGGTGGAAAGTACTTTGCGATAGACTAGCGTCCTATGAAAAGGGTATCAAGCAATTGGTATTTTCCGTTTCACGCTATATAAACCGGGATAAACTCCAGCTCAATGGACCGAATGGCTCTGAAGGACAACTACATTTTGATGACAGCATGGAGTAGGAATAACTATAAAAATTGTATTAGAACGCTATGACTATCGTCACCGTCATCATCAATATCAGTATGGTAATCATTCATCATTACGATGCAGAACTGTGTCAACATATTGACGTTACGTTATTGACCGCATCGTGACAATGGGAGCATGTTCTATCTGTACTGTTGTGTCCTTGTGTAAGGCACTGCACACAAATTGCCTGATCGTTCATGTATAATTGAGTGCTCGACAAAAAGCACCTGCGACGGTTCTATCTGTTGTGGTCCAAAAATTACTCTGTACTGATGGCTTGTTTTGTATGAAATAGGTCTTACGTGTCTCGCAGGTGAACCATTGTGCAGTTATTAATGTAGTGTTTTAAAACTGTAACATTACTTGTGTATTCCATATGAAATTCTAATAATTCATAATTGAATGTTTCTGGGTCTTTAAAAGAAAGAAAGAAAGGAGAGAGAGAGAGAGAGAGAGAGAGAGAGAGAGAGAGAGAGAGAGAGAGAGAGAGAGAGA
>NC_088372.1:33320735-33373235 GCF_034508935.2 Berghia stephanieae
GACCCGTTAAAATATACCGTCAACGGAGATGCATAAAAACACTACGATATTATAATTATAATATTATCACAACTTACCGTCGTCCGCCTGAGCAACTTCAAGAAGAGCTATGGTCGTAACCAAGAACAGGACATATGCGGTAACGAGCTTTCTTCCAATACCTGCCATCTTTACAGTTAACAGTATAACACGGATACAAAATTGCTTTCTCTTTATATAATAATGTTCAAGCCCTCAAACGTGCGACTACATCACACTTGTTTGTATATAGAATTAATTTGCATATTATTTAACCTTTAACCGCCGTATTCCGAAAAAAACAATCATTCAACAATCTTTGGGCCAGAATAGTCGTCCTTCAAATTATATCGAACCGATCGATTTAAACGACCCTCCAATCCCCCCCCCCCCCCCCCCCCCCAAAAAAAAAAAAAAAAAAAACAAAAAAAACAAAACAAACTACCGTATCCCAACTGTGACCTCGAGAGGTCTCTGAGAAATCTCAGGTTTGAGAGATATTTTTGCCAGGAGGGAGGTCATTTAAATTGATCGGTGTCTGAAAGACGAATTTCTCTACTTTCCAGAGTAAGGCAGTTAACTTGTTAACTACAAGTCGCGAAAGACGTATGCAGATCTGCCTAGTATTACGAAAATTTCGTAGAAATACGAATTTTTGGCTCCAACTACAGAACAATATTCGCTTCTTTGACTAAATAAATCTTGTTGAAAAGGAAAATTGAGCTTTCATATTAAAATTGAGCGTTTAGCGTAATGTCCACTAAACGTGCTCAAAGCGCCTTACAGAGGTGCAGAAGGTCCCTGAGAGAGAGAGAGAGAGAGAGAGAGAGAGAGAGAGAGAGAGAGGGAGAGAGAGAGAGAGAGAGAGAGAGAGAGAGAGAGAGAGAGAGGGAGAGAGGGAGGAGATGGGGGGGGGGGGTTCTTCTCTTGTCCTCTCACCATATATGACATAGACTTGTCTACATTTTTAGATCAAAGGGATGTATGCCGCAATTAGGCAGGTTCTTCACATTTCACACACAGTTTCGACGAATACTTGGTATGTGTCATCATCAGTTAGAGAAACTGATCAGCAAGTTCAAAGAGGTGAGTTTCATTCTTTGTGTCTTCTCATTAATATGTGAAATGTCGGTTTATAGAAAGAAACGTTGATCGTCTCCACAGAATACATTACGAATCAGAGTAGGGGGAGCTTATTTTATATACTGTTATTACGCCGATTCCCGACTGCTGGACAATACGATTTGTCATTTTTTAAATCAGCTAATTGGGTGTGGCATTGAAATGGACAGTTTTAATTAGTGGATTGAAGATTGCGTAAGTAGTAATATACAAAGCATGAGAAACCTTTGTTATAGGATTTGAGCCTGGTGACGTCCTCGCAGAGTACGCTCTCGAGACGGGTCCACACTTAACTTTGAGTAACGAGTGCCCAGTTGTCCGCGTATACCAGCCTCAGGGAAGACTGGTCACTCGTTACTCAAAGTAAAGTCGTGTGGACCCGTCTCGAGAGCGTACTCAGCGTGGACGTCACCAGACTCAAATCCTACTTCGACAAGTGGTACCTGAAGATGAACACTTCGAAAACCGTGGCCACTGTATTCCACCTATGCAGTGGCTGGCACAACCGCAAATGGAACGACCTCCTCGGGGACCAGCTACTTCCAGGTGTAAAATGAGTACATGGCCGTTCGTTGTCTCTGGTGGGGGGGGGGGGGGGAATGTAATATCGCCTGACTGGCGTCATGTCTCGTCCTTCATGTTTAGTGTTGCTGTTGGCTTTGGACCCCTTGTAAAGCGCTTTGAGCACGTCTAGTGGATATTGCGCTATATAAGTGCTGTGTTATTACTTTTTAAGTCATAATTTTTGTAAATTTTGAGTCAGGGAGAGGTAGATGAATAATAATAGAGCATAGGTAGGGTGCATAGGTAATGCACTCTAACCTAACTATGCCAGTCTTTTTTGCTTTTGTTTTTTTCTCCGCAACCGTTGACGCGACATCACCAGCGACTTGACACATGAGATTTGGGATTGACAGATGCGAAAAAGCCTTGACTACGTGATGTCTGACAGGCTATTGACAGGGTATTGATATCAAGACAAAAAACTGGATGTAACCTTGAATTATAGTCTACAAAAAAAAAAAAAAAAAGAAAAGAAGAGAGAGAGAGAAAGAGCTGAGGGAGGGAGAGGGGGGGGGGGGTATGCGGGAGCGCTGTCGATTTATTATTATTATTATTATTATTATTATTATTATTATTATTATTATTATTATTATTATTATTATTATTATTATTATTATTATTATTATTATTATTATTATTATTATAACGTTTGAGATGGAGCGTTATTTCCGGCTGGTGGACTTTGTGAGTATTTTAATTTAACACAGAGCATCAATGAATTTGACGTTAGTCAACCCGTTGTTATTGCTTTTACTTTTAGACAGCCATTTTTATAATTAACTTATCACTAAATTATATCAATCAGACTATAAACATTCGAAGTTACACAGTTTTGTGTGTTAGTATGTTATACCCCGATGGAGATGTCGTGAGTATTTTTCCAATTCGCATAACATCACTACATTTGCAATCATATTTAATTTTAAAAGCAACGTCGACCATGGAAATTTTTCCATTTTGTGCACAATAAAGATTTGTTATTTATCATCATAAGCATTCTTCTTCTTCTTCTTCTTCTTCTTCTTCTTCTTCTTCTTCTTCTTCTTCTTCTTCTTCTTCTTCTTCTTCTTCTTCTTCTTCTTCTTCTTCTTCTTCTTCTTCTTCTCTTCTTCTTCTTCTTCTTCTTCTTCTTCTTCTTCTTCTTCTTCTTCTTCTTCTTCTTCTTCTTCTTCTTCTTCTTCTTCTTCTTCTTCTTCTTCTTCTTCTTCTTCTTCTTTCTTCTTCTTCTTCTCTTCTTCTTCTTCTTCTTCTCTTCTTCTTCTTCTTCTTCTTCTTCTTCTTCTTCTTCTTCTTCTTCTTCTTCTTCTCTTCTTCTTCTTCTTCTTCTTCTTTCTTTTTCTTCTTCTTCTTCTTCTTCTTCTTTATTATTATTATTATTATTATTATTATTATTATTATTATTATTATTATTTTATTATTATTATTATATATTATTATTATTATTATTATTATTATTATTATTATTATTATTATTATTATTATTATTATTATTATTATTATTATTATTATTATTATTATTATTATTATTATTATTATTATTATTATTATAAAACAAATCGACAGTGCTCCCGTGGCAGGTAGTCGCATCCACCCCCCCCCCCTCCCCACACACACAGCCCTTTTTCTTTTCTTTGGGGGGGGGGGGGGGGAGGGGTTTGTTTGCAGACTATAATTCAATGTGTTACATCCACTTTTGTGTGTTGGTATCAATGCCCACCTCTGTCATCACTTAGTCAAGGCTTTTTGGCATCTGCCAATCCCAAATTATGTTTGTGTCAAGGTCGACCGTTATGTAGCGTCAACGAGGAGAAAATAAAAAAGAAGTACAACCAAAAAAAAAAATAGAAATTAAATTATAAAGGTTAATAATGATAATAACTGTCATATTAGGCCTATGTCATTACATTGGAAATTACGAAAGTCGGAAAACTGTTTTATTTTGTATGAAATCCATTATAAATTTTATGGTGATCAAGAACGAAACCCTTTATTCATCTACCTCTTCCTGTCTCAAAATTTATAAAAATATTATTAAAAAAAAAAAAATAATACCACAGCATTTATTTGGCGGAATATCCACTAGACGTGCTCAAAGCGCTTTACAAGGGCCCCCAAGCCAACAGCAATACTAAACATGAAGGACGAGACATGACGCCTGTCAGCCGATATTACAATTTTTTTCCCCGAAAAAGTGTACTCATTTTTCACCTGAGTACGGTGAGAAAATGTTAGTAAAGAGCCTATTCCAAGGACTCAACTCTGCGCCACTCAGAGCGGGTCTCTAAACCTTGACCTTCCGATCCGAAAGCGAGAGTCATACCACTAGACCCCATCACAGAACAGGGGGGGGGGGGGGGCACTGTTATGTCGGCCACATAGCCTAACTATTAATTAATATTTATTTATAATTTCATCAATTATTGGAGTAAAAACATAGTTCTTGCTATCAAACCTATTGTATATTTGACGCTGATCACGAATCCGACGTCAAAACAGCGAAAATCCGGGGAGGGGGGGGGGGGGGAATTGTCCAATTTTTTATACTGCCACGCCCCCCAATCGCCTGTCGCCTCGAAAAATATTAAGCAAGGCGGGCTTTTCGAGCGACTGACCGACCGTCCCTCTGCTCGTCGGCCTGGTATTTGGCCACACCTAGGACTTCATATATACAGGACTGATCGCCACCCTCTTACTCAATCCTATGGGGCTGTTCTCTATAGATGTTACTGGGCCCACACATTGCGTTTTCACTCCGATTTGCCTGATCGGCGATCGTCCCTTGATGAGATCTGTGCGTGTATGGGCCCTCTTAGTGAGTTGTCGTTAGTTGTGCTCAAGGAAATATATATCCTGTGATAATCGTCTGCTCAAATAAGATAACTAATAAATTAAGAATTCTCGAAATAAATAAGTCTTTAAGTGTTTCCTGAAAGTGAGTTCAGTAGGGACGTCACGAAGGGATAAGGGTTTAGTGAGAATTACTCATAAACGCCGATGGCAAAAAATAATAACAAAGACCCGAGTGACGTCATCTTCGTTCTATATATAGATAGAATGAAGTTGACGTCACTGAGGCCTTTGTTTTTGTTTTTTGCCATCCGCGTTTATGAGTAATTTTCACTAAACTGTATAAACCAGATTATAAACGTTTAAAGTTACACAGAGTTTTGTGTGTTGGTCCGTTATACTTCCGGATGGCAATGTTGTGAACTTCTTAGCCAAGCGCATACTATCTATAAGTAAACGATGGCTATGCTCGAATCCAGCGAGTGTCATACCACAAGGTCACATAGCTGCATTTATTATGATAAATTATATGAAACTTGGGTTACTTTTATAGATGGAACGAAACGACGTCACTCAGGTCTTTGGTATTGTTTGTAGCCAGCCATTTTATGAGTATCACTCACTTGTATTAATCAGACTATAAACATTTAAAGTTATAGATAGAATGAAGTTGACGTCACTCAGTGACTTTATTATTGTTTTTCGCCATCCATGTTTATGAGTAATTCTCACTAAACTGTATTAACCAGACTATAAACGTTCGAAGTTACACGTAGTTTTGTGTGTTGGTCAGTTATATTTCTGGATGGCAATGTTGTGAGTTTCTTAGTCAAGAGCACAGCATCTATAAATAGTTTTGTGTTGGTAAGGTATAGATAGTATGCACTTGGATAAGAAGTTCAAAACATTGCCATCCGGAAGTAAAACGGACCAACACACAAAACTGTGTATCCATGATCGTGTATAGTCTGCTCAATACAGTTTAGTGAGAAGTACTCATAAACGCGGATGGCAAAAAACAATAACAAAGGCCTGAGTGACGTCATGTTGGTATGTTTAATTTGGCCGACGGATGTTGTGAGTATCTTACCTAAACGCATAGCATCAATATTTACTGACTAAGAATCATTCAAATCTGATATTGTGTTACCGGGGTGTTATGACATAGATACAATGAAGATGACGTCACTCGGGTTTTTGTTTTTGTTTTTTGCCATCCGCTTTTGTAATTCTCACTTAACTGTTTCCTCCAGACTATAACAGTTCATAATTATACAGAGTTTTGTGTGTTGGTCCATTATATTTCCGGATGGCGATGTTGTGAGCTTCTTAGCCAAGCGCATACTATCTATAGTCTGATTAATCGTAGCTTGGCCTTCGTAAAGTTATGGCCTGATACTGACGAAAAAATGACGTCAAAATGCCAGTCTTTTTGCCACAAAAGAAAACAAATCGTGAGTTGTATTCAATAGTTCAACCAATGAAATAACTTGTTTCCATGAGCTCTACTAACGACAACTCACTAGGCAGTGCAAAAACCAAATAATGACGTCAACTGCCAGTCCTTTTGGATTTCAGTATCAGGCTATAACTTCACAATGGCTACGATCGTAGCCATCGTTAACTAAAAGCCTGACATTGACCAAAAAATGACGTCAAGAGACCAGTCTTTGGCCACAAAAGAAAACAAGTCGTGAGTTGTATTCAATAGTTCAACCATGAGCACTACTAACGTCAACTCACTAGGCGGTGCAAAAACCAAATGATGACGTCAAAAGACGAGTCCTTTTGGGTTTGTGTCAGGCTATAGATAGTATGCGCTTGGCTAAGAAGCTCATAACATTGCCATCCGGAAGTATAACGGACCAACACACAAAACTATGTGTAACCATGAACTTTTATAGTCTGGTTCATACAGTTTAGTGAGAAGTACTCATAAACGTGGATGACAAAAACAATAACAAAGACTTGATTGACGTCATCTTCGTTCTATCTATAACTTAACGATGGCTACGGGTAAACCCAGTTTAGTGAGAATTACTCATAAACGTGAATGGCAAAAAACAACAACAAAGACCTAAGTAAGTGACGTCAACTTCATTCTATCTATAAACGTTTTAAGTTACACATCGTTTTGTGTGTCAACTATAGAGTTTTGACCTTTTATGGATTTTCGGGCCCAGGACTAGCCAGACCTTGGTGGGACGGCTTTCCCCGAGGTTACAAATATACGATAATTGTCAAAAAGGGTATTTTTACACTCCAGTTATACAGTTTCCTGTAGATTGAACGATGTTGATGTCACTCAGGTCTTTGTTATTGTTTATTGACATCCATGTTTATGAGTAATTCTCACTAAACTGCACACTATGTGCGCTTCCTCAGAAGCTCACAACAATACCATCCGGAAGTATATCGGACCAAAACACAAAACTGTGTGTAACATTGAACGTTTATATTCGGGTTAATGCAGTTAAGTGAGAATTACCCATAAACACGGTTGGCAATAAACAATAATAAAGACCTGAGTGACGTAAACTTCGTTCTATCTATAAAAATTATTGTGCAACTGCACCCAGTTATAATTTGTATATTTCGTGACCTCAAACAGAGCCCTCCCATGATTGGTTTTCCTCGTGGTCTGAAATTCCAAAATAGATCAAAAACTCTATTATTATCTAATTATATATTAAAAAGGATTTTAAAACATTTTCATTATCAAATCTTAGAAAGATTTGACTTTTCAAATTTAAGTGGGTGTGCACTTAAATCAGTCAACTAACGGCCTCGGCCAAAACGCGTATTTAAAAATTTGGCCAGAAAACTCGTCCTTCAAATATCGATCGATTTAAATGACCCTCATCATCTTGTAAAAAAAAAATAAAAAAAAAAAAGAAAAGAAAAAAAAATAAACAAAAACAAAAACAAACAACAACACAACAACAAAACAACAAAAACAAACAAAAACAAGACAATGAAACTCCAATCTGGGACCTTGCGGCCAACTGAGAGCTGTCGGGACGTTACATTTAACGATTTTTCTGGCCAAATTGTTAAATACGTGTCCTTCCCATAGGTGTATATAGTATACAATTTATACATCTATTGTCTTTCCAGAGTATGACACTGCAGCGGTTAACAGACATTTGAATTACCGTCTAATTATTATTATTAGTAGTATGTAGTATGAAATGTACGTTATACGTTATTTTACAGTAGGGCATGATTTGGGCATTGTTACCTAATATGTATTTGATTGGTGTGACAGTAATGTAGGACCTGAATGTGTATTGTGTTACTGGCAAGACGAAGGATGTTTAATTATAGCTTGCACAGCTTGTACTTTATTGTTTAGACAGTGAATGATACGGCTGTGTTATATCTTATGTAAGTATGTATGTATGTATGTATGTATGTATGTATGTATGTATGTATGTATGTATGTATGTATGTATGTATGTATGTATGTATGTATGTATGTATGTATGTATGTATGTATGTATGTATGTATGTATGTATGTATCTATGTATGTATGCATGCATGCATGCATGCATGCATGGATGGATGGATGGATGGATGGATGGATGGATGGATGGATGGATGGATTGATGGATGGGTGGATAGATGTATGGATGAAGGGATGGATGGATGGATGGATGGATTGATTGATTCATTATACAACGTGTACTTGTTCGCAGTCAACCACACACACACACACACACACACACACAACACACACACACAGACAGAAGAGAAAGAAAGAGAGAGAGAGGAGAGAGAGAGAGAGAGAGAGAGAGAGAGAGAGAGAGAGAGAGAGAGAGAGATAGATTTTGATATATAGAAAGACAATATAAACTGGTGCGTATATTATTGTCATTATAAAAAGAACAAAACCTTTATCATCTACGGTATTCATTTCATTGGAGACCGATGTGGGCACCAAGGACACTTAGACAAACACGCTTCTCAGACAGTCCAGAAATCTATGTGTAAACTAAAACGTTTCTAATAGAATGATCGAGAAAATCGCGTGATAACTGGCTACCCATTTGGCGGTATGATGAAAACAATAACAATGATCAGAGAAAGGTCGATTTCATTTACGTCATTGTTTATAAACAATCAACTATGATTGTCAAAGCACGTGTGAAGGTGTGTCCCAAATTTCATGTTTTGATTGGTCAAAAAAATCGACTGGTTTATAAATAGCCTTCAATAGTCATGATGTCATTTCCCTCGTAATGACGCATGGTAACTTGGTAACTGGCTCTAAACTATCGGAACAATGGCGGACGCCCTTATGAAATATTTCTCCGACGAGCAGAAAAGTGTATCCAGAGGAGAAAAACATTATAAATACGGTCATGTTTTGACTCTGATCACATGACATATGAAAAGTTCTCGCCAGCATGAAGAATAAAAAGTACCCATTGTTTAAAACCAGGCTTCTCGCCGTTGCTGGGCGACGTGACATCAGACTTTTGAATCCTATTCTCAGGTTTTATTTTCCGTGTTGTTATGGGCTCACTGATGTAATGGAAATAGTAGTAACGAAGTTGACGTCACTCAGCTCTTTGTTATTGTTTTTAGCCAGCCATTTTTATGAGTCGTTCTAACTAAATTCTATCAATCAGACTTTAAACGTTCAAGGTTACACATGGTTTCGTGTCTTGGTACATTATATCCGGCTGGCGGATGTTGTGAGTATTATACACAGCATCATATCTTCAAATCAACGCCGGTTAGTCTCCATGACAATGCTAAATCAGGCTTATTATTATTGCGCTCGATTATCAGACCTGCAAATATATGTACATCGTTGGAGATCCGGAGTGTTTTTTTTTATATACCAATCTGATATAACCTATAGATAGAATGAAGTTGACGTCACTAAGGACTTTGTTATTGCTTTTTGCCATTCGCGTTTATGAGTAATTCTCACTAAACGGCATTAACCAGACTATAAACCTTTAAGGTTACACATAGTTTTGTGTGTTGGTCCGTTATACTTCTGGATGGCAATGTTGTGAGCTTCTTTGCCAATCGCATACTATCTATACTTTAATACAATTTTCGAATTCGCAATACGCACAAGCACGCTTCTTTTTTTTTTTTTTTAAATCTAATTTTAGTGACATTTTAACGCTTTATAATCTGACGTCACAAATCATAAATGTAAATTTGATATCATCACGCTGTCCTATTTTTGGGAGAGGTAAAATAATAGTTAATCTAATACGGGGCTATGTGGTCTTGTGGTATGGCACTCGCTTTTGGATCGGAAGGTCCTGGGTTCGAGCCTCGCTTGTCACATAACTGAGTCCTTGGAAAAGGGTCTTTACTCACATTCTCTCACCATACTCTGGTGTAAAATGAGTACCTGGCCATTAACAGCGTTGTCTCTACTCTGTCTGAAAAAAAAATTGCAATATCGCCTAATATGCGTCATGTACGTTCTACATGTTACGCGTTGCTGTTGGTCAGGGACCCCTTGTAAAGCTCTTTGAGCACGTTTAATAGATATTGCGCTATATAAAAGCTCAAGTGAAATAACAATGTCCTCAGATTCCATCAACCATCTTGGGTCCATAAATTCAATTACATAGAGCTTTTCCAATATTCTCAATAGCCTTCACAAATGTTCATTGCCTCGCCTCCAAACGCATGCAATATGGAACCAAATCCCCATTTCATATCGTACAAGTTGCCTGTTAGGAATCCTTTCTGTACTAGCATTCTTTAATTAGAAAACCCCTATATTCCTCTCCTTATAGTCTGATGTGGGGGACGCTACAGCTAAGTTGGTAGAGCACTCGCTTCACACGCAAAGGTACCGAGATCGATCCCCGGTGCAGTCGAAGATTTTTTTTTCTGACCCACCCAGCAGTGATTGGGTAGCTGGGTCTGTTAGATCTGTCGGAAAATGAGATAGACTAGTGTCCTATCAAAAGGGTAGCAAGCAATTGTTATTGTCCGTTTCACGCAATAGAAACCGTGATAAACTCCGGCTTCATGGGCTGAACTGAACGGCTCTTAAATTAAGGACTACTTTATTGTCAGATTTTCCTCCACACCGAATTCCAGTGGGATAAAAATTATGAAAAATTACTTATTCAAGAGAGCCAAAATTTTGGGTTTTTCTATAGATGGAACGAAGATGACGTCATTCTGGTCTTTGTTATTGATTTTTGCCATCCGCGTTTATGAGTAATTCTCACTAAACCGCATTAACCAGACTATATACGTTCAAGATTTAACACAGTTTTGTGTGTTGGTCTGTTGTACTTCCGGATGGCAATGTTGTGAGCTTCTCAGCCAAGCGCATGCTATCTTTTGTTTTGTTAAAACATTTTTTTTTTACTTTTACCGTCATGATCGAATCGAATAAAGAGGGATTCGGCACTGTATGGCACGGAATATTATTATTATTATTATTATTATTATTATTATTATTATTATTATTATTATTATTATTATTATTATTATTATTATTATTATTATTATTATTATTATTATTATTATTATTATTATTATTATTATTATTATTATTACAACAACATTCTTTGGTTGTTTAATGTCGCACTGGTACAACGACCACGGCTTAGAGAATAACTATAATTTGGATTTACTCAGGCGCGTCCTTCAGCTACTTGAGTGGAACACTAAAGATCTGATTGAAATGGGACATTGGCTTTTTGTTTCTTTTTCTTTTTTTTTTTTTAAGTTTTGTTTTTATCCTTTAATATCGGGTTTCAGGCTGACTCGAACGTGACTTAACAATAATTTCGTTGTTTTTTTTTTTGGTCACAGTAGATATGTGACTCCAGTACGCCCAGTTTGTTATCTGCTGTCTATTTTATAACAGTTTAGTCTTCCTTTTCTCCTCCTCCTTCCCCTACCCTCCTCCTCCTCTTCCTCTAACTACTACTACTACTACTACTACTACTACTACTACTACTACTACTACTACTACTACTACTACTACTACTACTACTACTACTACTACGATCATCATCATCACCATCGTCGTCGTCGTCGTCATCGTCATCATCATCATCACCATCATCATCATATACACAGTTGGTGAGTGACCTGTTTTTTGTTGTTGTTTTAAATCATAGTAAAATTTGTCAACATACTCTTATCTCATCTGATGAGTTTCAGTATATTTCCATGATATTTTCAGTCAGGAAATGTTCACAAAGACATAATATCATTATCTAGCATTGTCTCGAAATTCTGTGATTATTTAAAATATTTTGCAATCAACTTGATTTAGATTGCCAGAAAGAAGTGGCAAACTATCAAATTGAGATAATCTGTAGAAATAATACCTATAGTTATACCAATGTCTCTTGAGATATTTACCTTGAATATCCAGTATATAATAAACGCTGAGACCAACACCCTCAATACATGATAAAAACTGTATGTTGATTATACACTCATCCCCCCCCCCCCCCCCCCCCCCCCCCCTATTTCAGTCATCTTCATGTATACAATCTCATGCCTCATGTTACATTTGATTTCTGTGTTTTAAAAAGTTATTTTTACTATATAAATTAATTTTTCATAGATTAAAAACAACAAACCAAACAAATCCATACATTTAGAGAAATATGTGCTACAAATGGTAGATTATGTTACGATTTAATATCAACTGTAACATCACATGCTCCCATCTATCAAATTTTACTAATATTATTACAAATCAGCTACATAAAGAGATTCATCAGTACTTTTATCCTTTTGATACTTGTCAATATTTTAGAAAAGGATAAAATGTACTTAGAAGAAATATGATAGACAAGATTTATTCAAAACCAAGGAAGCAGGTTTCTTTTGCCATATTAATCTTGACTTCCCTATGTAAATGTTTCTTTCAAGTGTATAACAAGCTCACAGGGCATTTGTATAAAGAAACAGGATCCAATACCAATAAAATGGAGAGATCACTGCCTAAATTTACATACAGGAATATGCATTGATTTTAACTTGTATTAGACACTGTCTTTAGAGAAGAAAAAAACGTTAATAAATAAAATCTTTACGAACTATACAGTAAGCTGCTTTTAAAATTAGGAAACGCTCGAAAGCAAAATATGGTCTTCACCACCGTCCTCTTGTCTCTAGATTATAATTGATAGGTCAATAAAGCTGAGAGGTTTTATAAAGAATATAGAAGAAGAAAAAATTAATTCCAATATATTATATATATATATATATATATATATATATATATATATATATATATATATATATATATATATATATATTTAAAACACAGAAGGGTCCATAGTCATATATGAGGAATTCTATAAGATAGAGTAACAAATGAACGCCATTTTGATAATCGTGAAGGATAAGACTCGATGATGATGATTATGATGATGATGATGATGTGATGATGATGATGATGATGACGACGATTTTTCAATAACATTCATTTATAACATTGATATAATAATATTTTATTCATTCCCCCTTAGATAAAATGCATTGAATGACAAAGTAGAAGACTGTCTGGACAGTTGGCCATCCATGACAGGATGTTCCAGGGTTTGTTTATTCCAACAAGTACAATGCCTGATTTGGTTTTTATTAAATAATAATACGTAAAACAACGTCAATCGCTTGATTCTATGAATATGTTTGGTATGTTTCTTCATTTGATTAGTAGCCTGTATTGTAACAGCTGAAAAAGTCTTAATAAATATTGGAATGTAACATCTAATGATTAAATATAGTCTAGTCCAAGTCATGGCTTATTTTGATATTTTAGTTAACATCAATTGAGACATTGGACTTCTGGGTTTGTGTGACACACAACTTTTGCGTTTTGCAAATCTTATGGTATTTTGTTGAAAACAGTTTTGTTCTTTTACTAGGCAGTGGTGATAATCTCCGCGGATCCGCGGAATTCTGGGATTTTGGGATTTTCTTTGACATGTTCTGCTGTTTTTGCAGTCATCATCATTGCCTTTTTCACCTTGGGTCAGGGTATAGGCCACAGACAAACAGTTTCCATTTTTCTCTATCTTGAGCTAACTTTTTTTTTTTAAATCTCGTTCCATGTCTTATCACTTCTCTGTATAAAAGGCTTCTTTAATTCTTCTCCAAGTTACCCCAGGCCTTCCCCTTGATCTTCTGCCCTGAGGGTTCAAGTCCAATACTTTCTTTGTTATAGTGGAGTCATTCTTTCTAAGGGTGTGTCCAATCCACCTCCATCGTCTTCTTTCTCTTTCCTCTCCTCATGGTTTCTGTTGTGTTCTTTTCCATATTCTTCGTTCTTAATTCTATCCATCCATTTTATTCTGAGTAGCTTACGCATGCACCTGTTTACGAAAATCTGTATTCTTGTTTCTGCAGTGTCAAACATTTATTTTCTATGAACAACGCTCAGATGGCTCCACGACAGAACGATGAAAATATGTCTTGTGTCAGATTTTGACACTTGTGCTCATTTGCATGAATTTTGGTGACACTTGCACTTTTATGACTGACGTCGGCCAGTGGTATCCTTGGATGAATAGATGTTTGGTAGGGATTGGAAAGGAAAAAAACAAACAAACAAAAAAACAATTCATAACTTCTCTCTCTCTCTCTCCATCTTTCTCTCTCCCTCTTTCTCTCTCTCCTTCTTTCTCTCTCTCTCTGTCTCTCTCTCCCTCTCCCCCACCTTCTCTCTCTCTCTCTCTCTCTCTCTCTCTCTCTCTCTCTCCCCTCTTCCCCCTCTCTCTCTCTCTCTCTCTCTCTCTCTCTCTCTCTCTCTCAACCACCCTTCTATCTTCATGTTATGTTTTTAGAAGTCATCTTGTCATAGAAAGCCTAGGTTAAGTACCACAATAAGCAAGCGAGATGATGATTGTGAGCCTTTAGAATTTTTTTCTGGAAAGGACAAGTCATTAGATATTAACAAAAGAAGTATATTATATAATGGTAAGTAACTATCATAATGTATATTGTAATTTTTGCATTTCGGCTTGAGTTTTTCCCGATTGACCGATGGACCGATGCATTTTTCTCCTTTTTGACAAACTGCCATTCTCATCACTGACGAGGACATTGAATTAGTAATTAGTATTCCCATGCTCAATGTTTAAATTTAAACATTTTTATATTCCTAATATTTTAAAGGCTTCCAGCAGTGTTTGTGTACCACCATCTGAGACAATATCTGAGCACCTTGAAATTACCAGCACTTCACAGTGATCTTGTGCAAAAATAAATAAATAAATAAATAAATAAATAAAAAATAAATAAATAAATAAATAAATAAATAAATAAATAAATACATAAGATTCCCTTTA
The DNA here is from genome assembly GCF_034508935.2 of Berghia stephanieae. Classification (NCBI taxonomy): domain Eukaryota; kingdom Metazoa; phylum Mollusca; class Gastropoda; order Nudibranchia; family Aeolidiidae; genus Berghia; species Berghia stephanieae. Next base: position 33,335,538 of record NC_088372.1, read on the forward strand.
TTCAGCCCATAAGGAAAGTTTGTCTCTAGGGTCTATTCCAAGGGAAGACTGGAATAACCCAGGCGTCAGACGCAGTGCAGCGCCGCAAATTGAGCTAAGGCGAGGTAACTTGCTCAAGGCCACACAGCGCAGCCGCGGGTGATTGAACTCGGTACCTTTCGTGTACAAAGCAAAGTCCGTACCGCTGAGCCACGCTGCCACAAGTTGAGGATTATTACCCACCTGATAAGGAATCATCACGGAGTCTGCCCACTCTGTCACAGACCCACCTTGTCACAGGTCATCAGAGACCTGCATCAAGAACCACCTCTTTCTTTGTCATCCTCGCTGGCTTCCATTATCACCAAAATCATGCGTTAATGCTTTCAAGTCATGAGTTTCTTTTACACAACATATAGATATGTTCAAGTCAAAATATCTTTTAAAAGGACTTACAAAAAAATAGAATACAGCGGTATAAGTATGGAAGATGCATACTGACAAAAAATGCAATCATTATTGGGGTATTGATTATGCTGTTATGACTTTTTATGAATTTGATACAATCGATTTAAAAAGTATTGCTTTAAAAATAAAGAGAACCTTAAATATGAAGATTGTTTTTTATTTGGTCTAGAGTATCCATGGTAGAACATAATATATTTCAAGTTATTAATATTTCAGTTTACTTTGTATCCACTTCATTTTAAATGAAATCTAATTTTCACTAGAAGGCTCATTTCAAACTTGAATTATATTATAGGTGACTCTGATTCTGATGAAGATGAAGGTATGGTAGACTCCAGTTCTGAGGTGATTGATAACTAAGGTGAAACAGAAAATACTTAAGGTAAGATTAATTCCTGTTTGTCTTTATTTGAAAGAAATCGAAAAGAAGGCTGTGTGCTTGCTCCAGCTTGATTTAATGGTCATTAGAAGTTTTGAAGGAAAAAACTTTGATGTTTTTTAATGCTTGATTATTATTCTTATTAAAAGTAAAGGTAGCATTTAGATATAATAGAGTGCTTTTCACCGAGGTCTCAAAGCGATTTACAACATGTCTTTGTCTGACATGTTGTCACAGCAAAACAATAATGACACTTTAGGGACAATGCCTGCGTGGCGATTGGCGCATCTTACAATTTTTCAGGACACCACGAAACAACACCTGCTATTTTAACATGACCTTGTGAAATGAACACGGGACCTTCTAGGATGAGGAAATGCGTGTGAAATGTATTTCCAAGGACATAACGCCGGCCTAACAATTTTCGCATCGTGCTTGGCCACGACCCACGCACGTCACTGGTTTGGACCCTGTCCACACCTTTTAACGCTTGAGTCTTTTGCTTGTCAAAACTGCCACCCATTCTGCTACCGATGTCATTCATAAGACATTTATGATGTTGACATTCATGTTAGCGAACGAACAGCAAAAAAAAAAGGACGATACAAAGTGTTATATCTGTTGACCATAGTTCTTCTTATTGAAATCAAAGACTATTTAGATATGGTAATCTAATAATACAAGGGGAAGTATAGGAAGTAGGATGATACACTCATTATTATGTTTCAAAACATATTCGGAAATCAGTCCGAAATTAGTTTTTTTTATCTACCAAATTTCAATTGATGCGCTAATAAACTCTGCACAACAAAAATTAGGGCTATTAAAAAAAAGTAGTAATGATGCATTGCTTTTATCATAAATGTGCCGTTTTAGATATTAAGCCTATTTATATATTTATTTCTATGTTGTCTTATAAGGAAACAGATGAAATGAGAAAATATCAATTAGCACTGACAAAACTCAGGTGTGCGGGGAACTTTAAACATAATATTACAATTTTAAACGTTGGTGGAACCAATATTGTGGTTGTGTAAAGGCCAAGTTAAAAAAGAAGAGCTGACAAATTCTTTCCATCTATTTCCACTGTTATGACTTTTATTACAAGGCAAGAACTGTGGAGGCATGCAAAGACTTGTCCTCTTAAGCATGGGCGTACTGAAGAAGAAGAAAAGGATACATCCGTTCTGAAACAGTCAAAATTGTTAGTAGTCTTCATGTCTTTACACTGCTGGTTGCTCAGAAATGATGCAGGGGCTAATTGCTTTGGATGAGGCCGGACAGTGTTACTCAGTGGCAAGTAATGACATTCTGTTATGTAAGTTAGGAGAAATGTTGCTGAAAAAGTACGGCCCATCTAAGAAGAATAACATTGCTCAGAGAATGAGACAACTGGCGCGTTTATTAATTGAATGTCGGGACTTGGTAAAATTGCAATTGACATTTATGGATTTATTGTGCAGAAAACACTTTGATACTTGTCTAGAAGCTGCTTCAAATCTCTGGATTGACCATTACGCCTGATGGACGAAGGATCTTCAAAATAGCTTCTTTAGACGTGGTCACCTTCTAAAAAAGATTGTCATTGTAGAGAGGGGTTCTTGTCTACGAAAGGATTATGTAGAGCGAGTCAGAGAAAGAGAAACATTTGAAAAGATCTTAATCTTTGAATAGACAGATGCTGTTTCATCCAATGCTTTAAACACGTTGAGACGGCGCACGGATCAAACTGTTGAGCAATTATCGGAAACAGATGATTTGTCAAAGCTGAAAGACTTTCAATCTAATGTTATTAAGCAAGCAATGTCACACTTAACAGATTCTCCTATTTACAGCACTTGGCGAAGTCTAGCACAAAATTTCCCTGCAAGACTTATAATTTTCAACAAGAGAAAAGCTGGTGCGTGACGTGGTTTACATTAGCAACATACAAAGGTCGTCCGAATTGGAAAGCGACTGGTCACTGAGAAATTGCATCTGACTTCAAACCTTAGAAAAAAATGTTAGAGAGTACAAAACTTGTAATTGTCCCAGGAAAAAGGAATATAAATGTTCTGATACTGATTCCTTAAGATGTATCAGATGCAATGAACGTTTTAATGGACACAAGAGAACAGGATGGAATGCCGTCACAAAATGCATTTTTCTTCTCAAGATCCAGCAATGGATACTTGGATGGGTGGCAGGCTGTCAATACTTCTTCATCAGAAGCACTTTTAAAAAATCATCAGCTTAGCAAATCAATCAAGCCTAAAAAATACAATGCAACTTATACTCAGCTTCTTGACTTGGCCCCTACCGATGTAGAATGGCTTGCAAATCACATGGGTCATTCTGTCAATATTCACAAAGACTGTTACTGCCTACAAAAAATCACAATTGAAATCACCAAAGTGGGAAAGGTTTTAGCCGCTGTTGATTCAGGCACTGGTTTAAAAACATCGCCAACACCACTGAATCTAAACATGGAGCAAAGCGAAGTGAGTACCGGTGATTTAGAAGGAGAAAAAAACAGGCCTACCTCAGAAAGGACCAAGAAAAAGGAAAGCTCGCATTCTCAGCACATCATCAGAAAATGAATCTGTAGAAAAATTCATATCAGGAGACAAGGAAGAATCAGAATGTAAAAAACTCAATACCCTCCTACCAGATGAAGACCATTTAATCCCTAACTCTGGGAAGAAAATTAAAAATGACTTTGGCTCAAAGGTATGCTGTCGCTGGACGTCAGAGAAAGAACTTGCCCTCAGCGATCAATTCAGTGAGAACCTTGCACAGAAGATATATCCATCAAGTTCTCAAATAAGAAACAAGAATTCTCCATTTGCCTCACAATCAGCTGCAAATCAAAGCTGCGGTATTGCATAATAATGGCCAATTCCGAAATCCATACTTTGTGAAAAATATCCCGAACTTTGGTGTAGTTCATGTAATTTGCTTTAATTAGTGTGTGAGCTATGTAAATGTACGTGTGTAAAAAAATGTGTGGTGTTAAAAATAAATACAATCACTCACAGAAAATGAAAGGAAATACTCTGTCTTCAAAGAAGCTTTAAAGGAGGACAGAGGATTACGGTGTCTGTTGTCCGCTAAAAGAGCATTCCACACAGAAGGAGCAGAATATGCGAAATCACGTCGTGAAAAATTCGACTTAGGAATCAAACGGTTCAAGTACAGGGAAGTAGATGGACGGAGGAAATAATTCGGATTGTAGATAGAAAGAAGAGATGACAATTAGTTGGGAGCAGTGCCGTGGATGCACTTGAAACAGTAACATGCAAGTTTGTAAGCAATCCACTTCTCCACGGGAAGCCATTGCAACGATTGCAAGACTGGAGAGGTGAGATTTGACTTTTTTGATTTGGTAACAATATAAACAGTTTTATTTTAGAGTAGTTGCAGTCTTCTAATCGAGCGTTTTGGCAACCCGTAGAGGAGGGAGTTGCAATAGTCAAGTCTAGAGGTAATCAGTGAGTGAACTACCATTTTGCATGCGATTTCATCGATAAAGTTCCGCACGTGACCAATATTTCTGAGCGAATAGTGGATATTTTGACATAATTTCGAGATGTGAGTGCATTTCCAAAAATTCATGTAAATAAAAGCCTAAATTTCTGACTTTTTCAGATCTTTGAATTTTGATGTCATTTATTATAATGTCCTCCATCATGACAGTTTTGCCTTTTTTTCCCTGTACACAATGAGTTCGGTTGAGTTTGTTCGCTGACGTCCAAGACCTGATTTTTTCAGAAGGGAACAATATACAGTCTGATGAAAGATTTTCCCTAAAACTCAAACACGCGATTTGCATTAACACGACGTGTACATATATGCAGGTCGGACATCCGAACCAGCTTATGGGCCTAGTTCAACATTGTTGTTATGGACAATATCAAATTCAGAAACTAAGGAGCAGGCACCCGTGTAAGATAAAGATCTGAACAAGTGTGTACTATGGTAAACCATCGAGGTCGACTAATGTTTTTGGGTTGTTCTTCTTTTCTTTGTAATTTTCTTTCTTGCTTTGTCTGGCACCTTCCATACACACGTGCTCAGATCTTTAACGGACAATATTTTGCGTCATTTTTTTAGATTTCTATTATCTACACGTCACATTAACCATATATCTTCTTTTTAAAAAAATATTTTGACTCGAATAGTAAGATGTATTAAGCAGCGTGGCTATGCGGTCTTGTGGTATGACGATCGCTTTCGGATCGGAAGGTCCAGGGTTCGAGCGCATAGTTAGTTGTCCTTGGAAATGGTTTTTTACTCACATGCTCGCATCGTACTAAGGTCTAAAATGAGTACCTGATCGTTAAAAGCGTTGCCTCTATCGAAAACAAATTGTAATAACGATAAAGTCAATGACGTTTATCCATCGTGACCTTCACAAAGAAAAAGGGTATATAATTAATGAAATACTAGCATATATTATTATTATTAAATACCTTAAAATTCCCTTTGATATCACGCGCTTTACATGAACGACACACTGACGTCATGGTGCACAAGGGGAGTTTACAAAAAAATCCGGCACGCCCACTTAAGTGACACTCGCTCCACTCGACTGATTATTAACCCACTCAACCCTAACACCGACTATATCCGTTGTTTACCCGGACTACTTTTACCCCATGCCTATTTATTACATTTTTCTGTGACAAATTATAGGCGTAGTATCAAAAATAAAGTTTTTCATTTTTACACGTTAATGGTAGTTCAATATACGTAATAAGACTATCTATGCACATGCTCATTTTTAATACACTTTTTTCCTATTTTGAAAAGTAGCAAAAATCTCTAGGATTGAGTGAGTTAACTATGCTGCATGAATTCTACAGTCAGACCATCGCTTTATAAATCAGCTGTCATAAAGTTTATTCAATTTAAACCAATTATTTAAGCCAACCGCCAGTCGGACAAATCAACGAGCTGCAAAAACTACTTAGAATACGAAGTTGTTTCCTCTCTAATTATTTATCTGGTGAAGTTAGATTTAGATTAATAATTTGATTTCAAGAAGCGTTTTAGAAGTTTTGTGTAGTACACACGTACGAGTGTTACTTAGCTGCTACAAATTGTGGACTGTAAAAACTAATTAATGAAATCAATGAATATAACCGCTTCAAATTAATTTTTTTTTTTTAAATACGGAACTTTTTGGGCTGAAAACCTTTCTTCGACCAACAAAAAAAAAAAACAAAAAAAAACAAAACAACAACAACAAAACAACAACAACAACAAAAAACCTAATGACAACATAAATACATTAATATACGAATAATGTATTAATGTTTTCATTGGGGTTTTTTTTTGTTGTGGATGAAGACGGGATTTGAGCCCGAAACGAAACGTTCCGTATATAAATTTGGTATTGATTTTGTTCTGTTTTAAAGTTGTTTTATTCATTTTTGTTTTATTACACAGATAAGAATATAACTGATATCGTTGTTATAGCGTACACTGTACAGATGGCGATCTGTGGAAGGATCGGTACGGCTTGGCTACTTTTATTCTTACTGGTCATCATTTTGCTTGACCTGGCTCAAGTGGACGCAAAATCCAAATCTGGTAAGAACTGTGAATCAAAATTATGACCAGAAAATTCGTCCTTCAAATATCAATCGTTTAAAATGACTCGAGTCTTGTCAAAACTCTCAAACATGGGACTTCAGCGAGGTTCCAGGTTTGAGAGTTTTTTTGTTTTTTTTTTGTTTTGTTTTGTTTTGTTTTTTTTCACTGTGAGGGCCATTTTAATCAATTGATATTTGAAGGGCGAATTTTCTGGCCAAAATTTTTTATTCGTGTTTATTCGGAGTATAGCAGTTCAGAAAAGATAGAACGAAGTTGACGCCACTCTGGTTTTTGTTATTGTTTTTAGCCAGATATTTTTATGAGTAGTTCTCACGAAACTGTATAAATCAGACTATAAACGTTCAAGGTCACATACAGTTTTGTGTGTTGGTCCCATTTTATTTCCGGCTGGCAAATGTTGTGAGCTTTTTTAACAAGCACAAAGCATCCACTGTATCGTAGTGTTTACTGTCGTTCCGTCGTGGGTACTTTTGTTCTTCATTGAAGCTGTGCGCCTGGCTAAGAAACTCACAACATTGCCATCCGGAAATATAACGGACCAACACATAAAGCTATGTGTAACTTTGAGCGTTTATAGTCTGGTTAATACAGTTTAGTGAGAATTAATTATCAATCAAAGGATTAACTCGGACATGGCATTACTGAGTTACTAATATCCTCAATTATTTATGATGTCCTCGGTGTTGTTGTTGGTCTCTGTAATTGGTTCTGTGGTTCTTTCTAAATGTTATTATCCCTTGTTGACATTAAACAGCCATTTGTTTGTGGACTTGTGTGTGTGTGTGTGTGTGTGTGTGTGTATGAGTGAGTTGGGAATTATACATTCGCTGTGAAACCTATATGCAATCAATGTAAATTGCTTTGAACCCTTAGCAAAAAACGACCGCCATGATTGTGATAATGGTGATAATAGTTATTTTAACATTATCATAGGCTTGCTTAGGTCAAAGGCCTTTAAATACCCTGCGATAAAAACCCCAAACAAACGAAGGAAGGGTCAGGTCAAATGTTTCCAGATCCGATGATAACTATGGTCACCTTGCCACACATCTCGGTCAGTGACCCTTCACTGTCAACTCACACAACGTCAATCCTGTCCATTCCAGACACATTTTCCTTTGTCTTCTTCTTCTGCTTAGGGCTAGCCCGCACCGGAGACAGACTCCGACGACCCAGGTTTGAGAGTGTTTGCCAAGATAAGGGTCATTTAAATCGATCGATATTTGAAGGATGGGTTTTCTGGCGACATTTTTAAATATGGATTTTTCCAGAGTACGGCTGAGTACAAAGGACATGTAGAATCAAAATATTGAGTGACAGCTCATAATCTGGCTTTTCCACAAATATACCGTAACCGCTTCAAAACAGAATGACACGAAACACGGAACGTGTCGGGATCAAAACCCTTCTTCAGCCAATAGCAAGAACAGTAAAAAGGTTTAATGAATGTATATCTTTAATTCGAGACAGACCGAAATAAAAAAAAAAAAGTATTTGGCACGTCTAGTCGACTAGAGGCTAATCAGGAGGATCTGAGGTTCGATCCCCAAGTCGAGACAGGCTAATTATTTGAGGATCATTCCCATCTCGTTTCCTTCTTTCTGGGTTGTCTGGTTCACATTTTTAGCAACACATCTTTTCAGATACATCTTAAGTAAATTATCTCTTGACATGTTTTCTGTCGTACTCTCGAATAACACGCATTTAACAATTTGGCCTGAAAATTCGTCCTTCAAATATCGATCGATTTAAATGACCCTCGTGTTTGGAAATTTTTTTTAAACTCTCAAACCTGTGACTTCGTCTCTTTCCATAATATTCTGGTCTGCTGCACCTCGACTAGTTGACCTAGATAGACCAAGATGCTATTTATAGCAAACTTGTCCCTTGACCAATCAGATGAAGGCTCTCTCTCTCTCTCTCTCTCTCTCTCTCTCTCACACACACACACACACACATACACACACACACACACACACACACACACCCATTTGCTGTGTTTCTTTTCTTTTTATCAGCTAATAATATGGTCCATGTCTAAACGCCTCTTGGTAAAATATTTGTTTTGTTTTGTATTTAATAAGTGTTGTCTTTTAAAAACATGTTTTACTCATTCATCTTATCATATTCGGCACTTGCTAAATGAGCCTTTAATAATATAAACCACAGTATGCAAGAAGCCAAAGAAGTTCAGGAAATGCGAAGTGACCTCCCCTCGGTATTACTACAACGAAAAACGGAAGGAGTGCGTGAAGTATCCTAAAGGAAAATGTGGGGGCAGGCGAGATACCTTTAGGAGTAAAAAACAATGTGAAAAGCGTTGCATGCGATCAGACGAAACCAACAGCAATGAAGGCAGTTACAACATAGACGGATATGACCTTTCTCTGAGATGGTTCAAAGGTAATAGGTTATATAACTCTAGTAGGAGCAATGTAAATAAATAACTATGTGCGAATATGTGGTCTTGTGGTATGACACCCGCTTTCGGATCGGAAGGTCCTGGGTTCGAGCCTCGCTCGGCGCATAGTTGAGTCCTTGGAAAAGGCTCTTTACTAACATTCTCTCACCGTACTCATTTGTAAAATGAGTACATGGCCGTTCACAGCGTTGTGTCTGTCCCAAAAATTGCAATATCGCCTAGCAGGCGTCATGTTCTGTTTTGTTTTGTTTTTAAGGGTTTTACGGCGCTTGCAACACTGCGTCATGTTCTGTCCTACATGTTAAATGTTGCTGTTGACCAGGGACCCTTTGTAAAGCGCATTGAGGACAGTTAGTGGATATTGCGCTATATAAAAGCTCAATTTTTAATTTTTAAACATTTAAAACTGGGGAGTGATGAAGGAGAGGGGTGGTAGTAAGCTTTTACAAAGTCAAATATCCACTAAATGTATGTAAGGATTGTCACAAAGGATCCCAACAAAAAGATTTTTTTAAAAACCCCAAAAAACAAACAACAACAGAGTTTTCATATAGATAGAATGATTTTGACGTCATTCGGGTCTTTGTTATTGTTTTTTGCCATCCATGTTTATGAGTAATTCTCACTAAACTGTATTAACCAGACTATAAACGTTTAAGGTTACAAATAGTTTTGTGTGCTAGTCCGTTATACCGTTATACTTCTTGATGGCAATGTTGTAAGCTTCTTAGCCAATCGCATACTATCTATAGCGCAAGACCCACTTAACGCATTCAAAGCGCTTTTCAAGAGGTCCCTGACCAACAGCAACATGTAAAATATTTCACAAACATGACGCCTGTGAGGTGATATTACATTTTCTTTGTCGACACAGACAACACTGTTAACGACCAGGTGCTCATTTCACATCTTAGTACTGTGAAAGAATGTGAGTAAATAGTCTTTTCCAATGACTCACTTATTTGCCGCCCAGAGCCAGATTCGAACCTTCGACCTTCCGTTCATATCACTCGACCACATAGCCGCAAATTTAACCTTGTTGCTTATCTGTTACGTAGGGTAGTGTGCGTGATGTTTAGGCTATTCCTTACAATAAAGACATAAATTGACAAGTAAATGATAGATAAATATATCAGTACATAGATAAAATGATGAATGAACACAATAGATAAAATGATGAATGAACACACGATAGATAAATATATCAGTACATAGATAAAATGATGAATGAACACGATAGATAAATATATCAGTACATAGATAAAATGATGAATGAACACGATAGATAAATATATCAGTATAGATAAAATGATGAATGAGCACGATAGATAAATATATCAGTACATAGATAAAATGATGAATGAACACGATAGATAAATATATCAGTACATAGATAAAATGATGAATGAACACGATAGATAAATATATCAGTACATAGATAAAATAATGAATGAACACGATAGATAAATATATCAGTACATAGATAAAATGATGAATGAACACGATAGATAAATATATCAGTACATAGATAAAATGATGAATGAACACGATAGATAAATATATCAGTACATAGATAAAATGATGAATGAACACGATAGATAAATATATCAGTACATAGGTAAAATGATGAATGAACACGATAGATAAATATATCAGTACATAGATAAAATGATGAATGAACACGATAGATAAATATATCAGTACATAGATAAAATGATGAATGAACACGATAGATAAATATATCAGTACATAGATAAAATGATGAATGAACACAAATTCATCAGTACATAGATAAAATGATGAATGAACACACGATAGATAAATATATCAGTACATAGATAAAATGATGAATGAACACATGATATATAAATATATCAGTACATAGATAAAATGATGAATGAACACATGATATATAAATATATCAGTACATAGATAAAATGATGAATGAACAAGATAGATAAATATATCAGTACATAGATAAAATGATGAATGAACACATGATATATAAATATATCAGTACATAGATAAAATGACGAATGAACACAAGATATATAAATATATCAGTATATAGATAAAATAATGAATGAACACATGATATATAAATATATCAGTACATAGATGATGAAAGAACACATGATATATAAATATATCAGTACATAGATAAAATGATGAATGAACACATGCTATATAAATATATCAGTACATAGATAAAATGATGAATGAACACATGATATATAAATATATCAGTACATAGATAAAATAATGAATGAACATATGATATATAAATATATCAGTACATAGATAAAATGATGAATGAACACGATAGATAAATATATCAGTACATAGATAAAATGATGAATGAACATATGATATATAAATATATCAGTACATAGATAAAATGATGAATGAACATATGATATATAAATATATCAGTACATAGATAAAATGATGAATGAACACGATAGATAAATATATCAGTACATAGATAAAATGATGAATGAACATATGATATATAAATATATCAGTACATAGATAAAATGATGAATGAACACGATAGATAAATATATCAGTACATAGATAAAATGATGAATGAACACGATATATAAATATATCAGTACATAGGTATAATGATGAATGAACATATGATATATAAATATATCAGTACATAGATAAAATGATGAATGAACACGATATATAAATATATCAGTACATAGATAAAATGATGAATGAACATATGATATATAAATATATCAGTACATAGATAAAATGATGAATGAACACGATATATAAATATATCAGTACATAGACAAAATGATGAATGAACACAATAGATAAATATCTCAGTACACAGAATGATGAATGAACACATGATATATAAATAAACAAACATAAATAAACACGATTGGAAAACGTATCTAAGGAATAATGGAACTTTATCTTTATTTAGTGCGTGTCCGTATGTGTGTGTGTGCGTGTGTGTGTGTGTGTGTGTAAGTTGAGTGTGTTTGATTGTTCAATATGGCTTGTCTGTAAACACATAAGGCAGTCAATTATTTTTGGATGGAAAATAGCTTAAATTTAAATATGACAAACGCGAGGAGGAGGAGCAGGAGGAGGAAAAGTAAGGCATAATTTGTTACAGTGAATGACATAATCAGTCGGATGGAGAAAAGGTTTGAACTGAGATATTGCCAAGTTTAGTTAGAAGGTCAATTTGATAAAAAATGAGTTCTTGTCATAAATAATTAAATCAACCATTTTTGTACATCATTGGGAAATATCAAAGCTTAATTTCACTTCTAAATGTTCTTTTTACAGCGAGTCAAGTTGAAAAAGTATGAAATTTGAGAAAAGTTGCTGGATATCTTTCCAATACATCTGACCATAACTTCATGAAAAATCACCCGATTCACTTCAAATAAAGATTAAAAGACTCTGGTGAGCATGTTCTTTCAGAAAAAAAAAAACAAAAAACAAAACAACAACAACAAAAAAAACAAAAAAAACAAACAAATGCAAATCCAAAATTTTCACCTTCCGACTGATTATGTCATGCATTATATTTCTCGTTATGTTATTGTCATCATAAACCTCTCATTCTCCCCTTCCCTCCACCCATTTTATTCTTCCCCCAGGATGCAATCTACCGCCAAGGAGGGAATTCTGTCTCGCCACTTTCCCAAAGTATTTTTACAACCCCCAAACTGGCCAATGCGAGCAGTCCTTTTACGTAGGGTGTAGAAATAATGGCTTCGATGACGTCACTTCCTGTATGGCCAAATGCGCAGGACAGAAGGGAGATTCTGTCTATTCATTACATATCTACAACTTGAAGAACAACGCAGAATAGTTAGATCAACTCCAAAAGATTTATGCAATGAGATGTTCAACGAGTGTTTTCTTTGCGTGCAAACTGTATGAAGAGCATAAATTCGTCTTTAAGTCAAGATACGTAGTTGAGATGCTGAAGTTGTAGTTTGTTCAATAAATTGTTTCTTCCAGTTCTTATAATGGCTGTGTTCTTACGATTTAATAAGTACCATTATTCCACCCCTCTCCCTAAATAGCAACCAAAGATCTGAACAAGTGTGTATGAAAAAAATGGAAGAAAAAAAAACATCCCAAAAAATCAGTGTATCTCGACTGGGGATCGAACCTCAGACCTTCTGATTACCGGTCAGACGTACTACCATAACACCACAGAGGCGCCCGATAGTTGGGACAATTTTTAATACTTATAATTTTCTTCACAAGGGTACGCGTTTTGCGTTTTACGCTGTGACGCCTCGCTTGCATCAAACGACACATATTATATTTGAACACGTGTAATCGTAGCACGTCTGACCGGTAATCAGAAGGTCTGAGGTTCGATCCCCAGTCGAGGTCAACTGATTTTTTGGGATGTTTTTTTTCCTTCTATTTTTCTTTCTTGCTTTGTCTGGCATCTTTCATACACACTTGTTCATATCTTTATCTTATGCTGGTGCCTGCTCCTTAATTTCTTTAATTTCTCTAAATAGTAACGCGTAATGATAATTATATGTTTACAATAATAATTTGTGACGTCAGATTATCAAACGTTACATTTCACTAACAATATATTTTTGAAAATAGAATTATCCTTTAAATATGTTTGAAAATGTCTTTTACTCAGAGATGACGAAATTGAAATGTATTGAGGGGTAGAATAAATGATTTCTCTTGTGTACCTTGTATAGCACCTTGAGCACGTTTAGTAGATATTGCGCCATATAATTGCTCTATAATATATATATATATCAGCGGAATATATACTAAACGTGCTCAAGGTGCTATACAAGGGGTCAATGACCAACAGCAACACTAAACTTGTAGGACGTGACAAGAGTCCACGGAAAAAGGCTCTTTACTCACATTCTCTCACCGTACTCAAGTGTAAAATGAATATATACGTCGTAAACAGAGTTGTCTCTGTCGGGAAAAATATTGTAATATCGCCTAATAGGCGTCATGTCATGTATTACATGTTAAATGTTACTGGTGGCTGGAGACCCCCTGTTAAGCGCTTTGAGCACGTTTAGTAGATATTGCGTTATATAATTGCTCTATAAAATTGGTCTATGAAAATTTTAAATAGATTATACACGTGTTGAGTTAAAAAAAAACCAAACACATCTATATAGCGCATTGCCACAGATTAACCAGGCTCAATGACTCAATGCTCTTCACAATGTTTCATTATTCCCCGCCTCCTGTCATATGGAATCATATTTCATTTCATACATCCTTTTTGTTTGTACTAACGCTCTTCAATTCCAGAAACAGCCTATAGCCAGGAATCCTCATTCACATCTGAGTCGGTCGAATGAATGGGGTAATAATGCGGCTTGCTAAATGCCTTACTCAAGGACACAACGACGGGAGCGACGTCATTTTTTCCACAACCAGCGTGACCCATCCGATCACTGACCACGCTTAACATTGCTTGACTTTTGTGACAAGTCGAGACATCGAACCACCCATTTATATGTGACCGAACGCATAGAAACAGTATACATTCGGGATGAAACGGATGTTGAAAGGTGAATTTGAGGCCGAAACGATAAAGGATAGAGTACTCGCTGGACTCGTGCACGCCGAATTCCAGCACGCTCTGCTATGTGGCTGAGTGGCTTGGCACTCGCCTTCGGATAGGAAGGTCCCGGGTTCGAGTCGCGAGCTGCACGGAAAAGTCGCTTTGCTTACATTGATCTCACCGTACTCAGGTGTAAAATGAGAATCTGGTCGTTAACAGCGTTGTGTCTTTCGGAAAAAAAAATGTAATATCACCAGAAACAAAGGCGTCATGTCTCGTCATACATGTTAAATGTTGCTGTTGGCTATGGACACCTTGTAAAGCTCTTTGAGCACGTTTAGTGGATATTGCCCGATATATTATATGCTATAGTTTAACTGGCCTTATATCTCGTCTAATATGTTAAGTGTAGCTGTTGGCCAGGAACCCCCGTTTCCAGTTTTGAGCAAGTTTAATGGATATTGCCCTATTATTCATAAATCCTCCAGATTCTTAAAAAATGAGAATAGGTTGGGCAACGGCTTTGTCTTTGATTTTTTCAAAAGTAATATCGCCTTACAGCCGTCACATCTGGTCCTAAATGCTAACTTTTGTTGTTGACTTGGAACCAGTGACTTCTTATATACTATCAGTAGACAATGCTTGGAACCCATTGCAAAGGGCTTTGAGCACATTTAGTGGATATCGCACTATATAAAAGCTCAAGTCAAGGCTATGCTTAGTTTACATATTTAGGTACAAAGCAATCCATTGTACAATTTGAAAATTTATGTATTTGTTTATTTATATCAAATTAAAGAAATCAAGGAGCAGGCACCGGTATAAGATAAAGATCTGAACAGGTGTGTATAAGGTACCAGAAAAGGCAAGAAAGAAAAATGGAAGAAGAAAAAACCATCACAAAAAATCAGTCTACCTCGACTGGGGATCGAACTTGAGACCTGATTACAGAAGAAGGTCCGAGGTTCGATCCCCAGTCTAGGTAGACTGATTTTTTGGGATGCTTTTTAATTTTTTTTTTCTTCTATTTTTCTTTCTTGCTTTGTCTGGCATATTTCATACACACTTGTTCAGGTCTTTCTTTATATGGTACAATTTCATACCCATTATGCGGATTTGCAACTAACCGACTGCCAGTCACGGCCCATGAACAGAATTTATGTAAAGCACAGAATACCGACGTCAGAACATCCCAATAAATCTATTCTCATATCAGACGTCTTTCGCGACTTTAATTAATCGGTCCACCAGCCACCTGTGTTTGACGAGGCGACTGGACGAAAACTGGTGAACCACGGAGTTTTGTTTTTGTTTTAATACTGATTACCTGTGAACCATTTAACCGCCGTACTCTGGAAAGGAGAAAACTCGTTATTCAAACATCGATTGATTTAACCCTCTCCTTAACAACTATAGGAAAATCGTCACATTCGTTACCGTACAACCAACATTTTTCTTATTCAATTTCTCTTGTACTTGCACATCATAAAATTTAAAGAAAATGAACGGTGTGTTGTAGAGCATGTTTTGCTAAAGAAATTGTTTATCTCAAGAAATTTACTGCTTTTGTGTTTGAGTGATAAAAAATGTATGCGTTTGTGTTAGATGGGTGTGAAGTTTTGTGAAGACTGAAACTGGCTGGTAAGGAGAGAGTTAACTCTCTCAATCCTAGATATTTTTGCTACTTTTCAACATTGGAAAAATATGTATTAAAAATGAGCATGTACATAGACAGTTTTATTCAACTACCATTAACATGTAAACATTAAGAACATTCGCTTTGTTACTACGCCTATGATTTTTCTCAGAAGAATGTAATAAATAGGCACGGGGTAAAAGTAACCCCGGGTAAACTACGGATATATTCGTTGTTAGGGTTGAGTGAGTTAAATGACCATCTTCTTTGCAAAAATAATTCTCAAACCTGAGATTTCCTGGAAGACTTCGCGAAGTCCCAGGTTTGAGAAGATGTTTTTGTTTATTTTGTTTTGTTTTTGTTTTTGTTTTTCGCTTAGAGGAGGCTATTTAAATCGATCGATATTTGAAGGACGAACATTCTGCATTCTGGCCGAAGAGATAAGTACTACATACGTGTCTATCCGAGTACGGCGGTTAACAGGTTAATGAGCTAAATTTAGTTCTACAAACGTGTCGTACGTAGTCGCGTGCTTTTGGCCTTGGACGTTATTATATAAAGAGAAAGCAGTTTTGTATCGGTCAGTTATACCGTTGTGAACTGTAAAGATGGGTAGTGGAAAAAGGTTCGCGACCTCGTGTGTCGTATTGTTTGTTGTGGTTCTAGCTATTCTTGAAGTTGTTCAGGCGAATGCCAGAAGATCTGGTAATGTGTGATATTATAATATTGTTGTTGTCTTTGTCTTTTAATTAAAAGACGTAGTGTGGACTGAGTCCTCCTCCCACTTCTTCTGCTTCATCATCATCATCATCATCATCATCATCATTGTCTTCTTCTTCTTCTTCTCTTCTTCCTCTTCCCCCTCTTCCCCTCCTCCTCCTCCTCATTCTTCTTCTTCTTTTCTCATCACTGTTCCCCTCCCCCTCCACCACCTCCTCCTCCTTCTTCTTCTTTCCTCATCACTGTTCCTCCTCCTCCTCCTCCTTCTTCTTCTTCTTTTCTCATCACTGTTCCCCTCCCCCTCTTCCACCAAAACCTCCTCCTTCTCCTCCTCCTCCCCCTCTTCTTCTTCTTCTATCTTCATCACTGTTCCCCTCCACCACAACCACCACCTCCTCCTCCTTCTTCTTCTTCTTCTTCTTCTTCTTCTTCTTCTTCTTCTAATCGTATCCCCCACCTCCTACTACTCCTCATCATAGCCCCCACCCCCTCCTCCCGTTCTCCATCTAAACCATGTCTTTTCCCATCTTATCAATTTTAATCTTTATCATTTAATTTCTTTCAAGTATTGATTAAATCCGACGTGCAGTTATTTGCAGGTCTGATAACCCAATTCCTTTTGGGCTCATTGTTGTAATGGAAATCTAAAAAGAAAAAACACAAAAAAAAACCGACCAAAAATAGTGTCCCATTACAACGATGCTAGACTAGGCCCATAAGTAGATTCGATTGTCAGACCTGCATATTTGTGCACGTCGATTAAATCATTTACTTATACTGATATCCGTCTACAGTCTATTATTTATCAGTTTTCATTCATTTTATTTCTTTCTTATTTCTTTCATTCTCTCATTTATCACTTCGCCCAATAAATCATTCATAACTTCATTTCTTCAATTATTCGTCCATGTTTCAATGATTTATGTTCCTTTCACTCACAAGCAAATCTACTGTCAACATTTTCCTCTTTATGATCACCCCCAAAAACATCTGCCCGCCCAGCTGGGTCTGTTATATCTAGTAGAACATATTTTTTTGATAGAATAGAGTTCTATCTAAGAGGTAGCAAGAAATGGCTATTATCAGTTTAAGAATTCATAAACTAGGATAAAACCTGATTCTATGAGTCTTTGAGCTTTTAGGAAGTTCTTTCTAGTCTCCGTTCTAACCATTTGAATCATTAAATAACTTGGAATCAATTTGACTTACAATATTTTAGGTAACCAGCGTTCAATTCTCTGAACCCAAATTGATAATAATATAGGCTGTTGTTGGCTTATTACAAGAGCGATGGCCCAAATTAATGTGGGCTGTTGTGGACTTAATTACAAGAGGGATGACTCAAAATTTGTATAGGCTGGGTTTTTTTAAATTACTTATTTACAAGAATGGTGACCCAAATTAATAGGGCCTGTTGTAGACTTATTTACAATAACCAATTTGATTTGGGTTTATTTACAAGTCTGGTGACCCAAAAATGATATTAATATGGGCTGGGGTTTTTTATTACTTAGTTACAAGAATGATGACCAAATTTAATATGGGCTGTTGTGGACTTATTTACGAGACTATTGACTCAAATTGTTGTGGGCTCATTGTTGTAATGGAAATACTTTCAAATCAATGCAAAATATGGTACATTAGAACAATGTTAAATCAAGCGATTTGCAAATTGCGATCGGTTGCTAGACCTGTTAATATGTGTGTCCATTAGTCAAGTCCCATTCCATTTAAAACCTAATATACCTGGCTACAAATTTGATTCTGACCTTGACCCTGCATTTCATAACAGAATTTTTCTACGATGAGATCTATTCTGAATCCCGTCCTGTTTCCAACATGTCCCCGTATAAATCTACGGGCCAAAGACAACACCCTGTGGAAGGTAACAATGGTCTGGCAAACAGTACTGCATGCACCGCACACAATATAAATGATAATAATAATATATACTTTATTAATCCAAAAAAATGGAAATTTGTTTACAGACGTGGCATGCATAAAAATGTATAAACACAAAGTTGAGAATCTATGGCCACAATATATATATATATATATATATATATATATATATATATATATATATATATATATATATATATATATATATATATATATATATATATATATATATATATATATATATTTACGCAAATGTACAAACATGTAAAAATATACAACCAAGAACCAATAGCAACACCTTATATATTAATTTAATAAATTGAGATAGGCCATACCTCTGGCCTTAAGTCCGAACTTGTGAGTGTATATTTAAATATTTAAAAGATAGTATTTAATTTAAATCACAGTTCGAACACCATGTGGCAAAAATGAATTAAGGTGACGTGTTGTCATAAGAATATAAGAATTGATTTTGCTCTTATTTCTTTTAGTTTTGAAAGAAAAAGAGTTTTTGTTTTTTTTATATCGCGCAGCATCCACTCGAAGTCTTTAAGCTCTTTACAAGGGGCCCCAGGCCAACAGCAACACGTAACATGTAGAACAAGACATGACGCTTGTAAGGCGATATTACAATTTTTTCCGACTGAGACAACGCTGTTAACGGCCAGGTACTCATTTTACACCTGAGTACGGTGAGAAAATGTGAGTAAAGAGCCTTTTCCAAGGACTCAACTATGCGCCGAGCTCGGCTCGAACCCAGGACATCCCGATCCGAAAGCGAGTGTCATATCACATGACCACATAGCCACACAGCATGAAAGAAGTCCTCCAACAAGACGTGCTGTGTTACAGTTACAGTCTTGTCGTGTGAAACACTTGACTTTGGACCTGTTGGCCTCTGGTTCATGTCCTGCTATGAGTATGAGTGGCATGGATTGAGTCCTTGGACTTTCCGATCCGAAAGCGAGTGTCATACTACAAGACCACGTAGCAGCACTATTATTATTATTATTATTATTATTATTATTATTATTATTATTATTATTATTATTATATTAGTATAGTATTATTATTATTATTATTATTATTATTATTATTATTATTATTATTATTATTATTATTATTATTATTATATTATTATTATTATTATTATTATTATTATTTTATTATTATTATATTATTATTATTATTATTATTATTATTATTATTGTTATTATTATTATTATTATTATTATTATTATTATTGTTATTATTATTATTATTAATTATTATTATTATTATTATTATTATTATTATTATTATTGTTATTATTTTTATTATTATTATTATTATATTATTATTATTATTATTATTATTATTGATTATTATTATTATTATTATTATTATATATTATTATTATTATTATTATTATTATTATTATTATTATTATTATTATTATTATAATCTCCCATAGTGGGCAGGGTGGCACTTACTGTGTCTTCTATTCCCATATATCTGTTTTCCAATTTGCTTTCTGTCTTTGTCTTGGAATGAGATTACTAAGTTTTGCCTTGGCCCTGGCTGTAGTGATTGGATGGGAGGGAAATAGTCAAATGCATAGTTATTTTTATTAGTTATTATTTATTTGGGAGATGACAATTTTTCCCTTGTAAATCATCTCTCTGTTATGTATTGTTATATTTATTATTTTGATTGTATAATGTAAGCATTTGACTGTATTCCTATTAGTGGGGACTTGTGCTGGTATCTGGGTGAGACTTTTAGGTGATCTCAAACTAGGTACATTGATGTTGTGCTCTTGGAATCTGCATCTGTTTCCTATTTGCACCAATTCCCCTTTGTTTTACTTTCTCCTCAAGTTCTTATAATTCTAGAATCATTTTACTATCCAATTTTCTTCCTTTTTACTGGCGCTGATATCACCTAAATGTGTTGCAGCGTCGTAAAACCCTTAAAAACAAAACAAACATATTATTATTAATGTTAAATCGGGCTGCAATTGTAACGCTCTTTTGCGAAGTTTTCCCGGTTTCTATAGCATTGAACTTGAACGGACCATAGGAAACCAATCCATCATTCAATAACAAGTCTCACCCTGTAATAATAATAGTCACCGTCATAATCTGCACGAATATCAGTCGTTTTGCATTAGAGTTCAGTGAGCTCAAACTCAAAGGAAACATTTTAATATCTTTTTTGGTTGTTTTTCTTTTTTATATAACTGAACACACACACACACACACACACACACATATATATATATATATATATATATATATAATATATATATATATATATATATATATATATATATATATATATATATATATATATATATATATATATATATATATATATATATATATATACCGTATATATACCGTAATATTATTATTATTATTATTATTATTATTATTATTATTATTATTATTATTATTATTATTATTATTATTATTATTATTATTATTAATCTCCCATAGTGGGCAGGGTGGCACTTACTGTGTCTTCTATTCCCATATATCTGTTTTCCAATTTGCTTTCTGTCTTTGTCTTGGAATGAG
Source organism: Berghia stephanieae (assembly GCF_034508935.2). NCBI lineage: Eukaryota > Metazoa > Mollusca > Gastropoda > Nudibranchia > Aeolidiidae > Berghia > Berghia stephanieae. Next base: position 33,356,757 of record NC_088372.1, read on the forward strand.
ATTACTAAGTTTTGCCTTGGCCCTGGCTGTAGTGATTGGATGGGAGGGAAGCAGTCAAATGCATAGTTATTCTTATTAGTTATTATTTATTTGGGAGATGACATTTTTTCCCTTGTAAATCATCTCTCTGTTATGTATTGTTATATTTATTATTTTGATTGTATAATGTAAGCATTTGACTGTATTCCTATTAGTGGTATATATATATATATATATATATAATATATATATATATATATATATATATATATATATATATATATATATATATATATATATATATATATATAAATATATATATATATATTTATTTATATATATATATAAAAATATATAGCGCAACATCCACAAACCGTGCTCAAAACGCTTTACACGTTGTCCCTCGCCAACAGCAACACAACATATAGAAGAGACATGGCGCATGTTAGGCGAGTTAACGCGGTTAACGTCTAGGTACTTATTTTATACTTGAATACGGTATGAGAGATTGCGAATTAAGAGCCTTTTGCAAGGACTCAACTATGCGCCGCTCAGCCAGGGTTTTCCAATCTGAGTCTGAGGGCAGTAGCAGCTTCTAATGGTGCTCGCTCACAACGCACCGTCCAACCAGATGCTCTGCGGTTTCGGGCTCGTTACCACAACGGGTACAAGTACATGTTGGACAGATGGCAAGTTCCCACTGATGCAGTGAGCGTGCTGTAAAGTAAGCAGATTGTCGACCGAAGCCGATTGGCTGACTACTGACACCCAATGTCTTCTCCTCTTGCTGGTGGAAAAGCTTATCAATCCAGGATGAATATGTCATACCACAAGACGGCATTTTATGATATACATTCCCCAATTGGATTCAATATTCTGATGTCACGTCCGCCCAGCAACGAGCTGCTTGGTGCTAAACAAAGAAAATCGGTACTTTTTATTCTTCATGCTGGCTTGAAATTTTTCACATGTCATATGGTCAGAATGTATAAAAGTCAAAGCATGATCAGATTTATAATGTTTTTCTTCTCTGGATACCTTTTTATGCTCGTCGGAGAAGCATTTCAAAAGGACGTCCGCCATTGCTCCGATAGTTTAGAACCAGTTACTAACTTACTGTGTGTCATTACGAAGGAAGTGACGTCACGACTGTTGAAGCCTATTTCAATATCCCATTGATGTACTAGCATAACAGTATAGGTCAGGGTTCTGTTTTATGAGGAAACACGACAATGAATATTCTCCTCTTGTCGGAGTTCTGGATAGCTCAGTTAGTAGAGAACTTGCTTCACATTTACATGTGGACTAGTGGTATGACAGTCACTTTCGGATCGGAAGGTCCTAGGTTCAGCGCATAGTTGAGTCCTTGGAAAAGGCTCTTTACTCACATTCTCTCACCGTACTCAGGTGTAAAGTGAGTACCTGACCCCGTTAACAGCATTGTCTCTGTCCGAAAAAAATTGCAATTTCGTCTCGCAGGCGTCATGTCCGTCCTACATGTTAAGTGTTTCTGTTGGCCAGGGACCCCTTGTAAAGCGATTTGAGTACCTTGAGTGGATATTGCGCTATATAAAAACAAAAAAACAAACAAACTCAAAGCACCTGCATAGGGACTGAGATCGATTCACGGATACGTTGTGTTGTTTGTTTGTTTTTTCTGACCCGACCCCCTATCCACTCACTCGTGATTGGGTAGCTGGATCTGTTAGATCTGGCACAAAGTACTTTGTGATAGGCTATATTACATTTTTTTCCCAGACCAAGACAAAGCTGTTAACGGCTAGGTACTCAATTTACACATGAGTACGGTGAGAGAATGTGAGTAAAGTAAAGAGTCTTTTCCAAGGACTCAACTATGCGCCGAGCGAAGCTCGAACCCAAGACATTCCGATTCGAAAGCGAGTGTCATATCACTAGACCACATAATGCCGCACATGTTAAGTGTTGCAGTTGGCGAGGCAGGGAGCCCTTGTAAAGCGCTTTGAGCACGTTTAGTGCATAATGCGCGATACAAAAGCTCAAGTTAAATTACGATATCAATATTGTATGAATTCATTTTATACTCAATGACACCAACATTTAAGCATCAAAGTTCAATTTCTTTGCGTTATGGTTAGAACCAAACCCTTCTCCTTAATAACAGAATAAATGTGTATGACAAAGCAAGAAAGAAAAATACAAGAAAAAAAAACAAACCATCCCACAAAATCAATCGATCTCGACTGTCTGAGGTTCGATCGTTTTGGGATGTTTTTTTTTTTTTCTTGTATTTTCTTATATGTATTTATCTGGCACCTTTCATAAACACTTGTTCAGTTCTTTATCCTACATCGGTGCCCGCTCCTTAATTTCTTGCTTCTATTATAACCCACTCTTTTCTATTTCTAACCCTTACTCATCTTGCAGTATTACATATTAATTTTAAGTGCGTAATATTCAATGATTTCAAATTCCCCATTAGACGAGACTAATTACACTGGAAATTACCATCAAAACCTACGTCTAATTATTTGCAGTTCTGATAACCCAATTCCCTGGGCTCATTGTTGTAATGGAAATCTCAAAAAGTGACGCACAATATTGTTAATTACAACAATGTTAAACTAGGCCCATAAGTGGATGTCAGACCTGTATATATGCACACGTCGATCAAAACACACTATTCAAAATTATGTTTTAGAGATAAATGTCTGATGAATACTGAATTCAAGTCTGAATTCTATGACTTAATTTCTCCGAACGCTCAGGAAAATAAACTTGAACTCTATTTCTCCCAATGGCCGGCTAGCCTCCAGTATCTGATGGGTTACGGATGGGAGGTTGATGCAAATGTAAATGCTCAGACTGGACAGGGAATTCTCACGAATCGTCAAGCTGGCGTTTTTAGGCACATTGTTGACAAAGACAGATTTTATCAAAAACTTGTGCTATCGCGAATACTCTAATGGCACGTTCACTTTTGCACTTCGAGCTGCGCTATCAGAGAGAGAACAGAAGTAAACCTAAATTACATACAAATCCAAAGTCTCAAGACGGGAACAGCGGTTGAAAGACAGGACAGCACAAACTCAAGATAGAAGTCTGACAGAAAGTTGGGAATAAAAGACAGAGCACCCAAACACTGGAAAATGAAAACCCAAAAAAAAAAAACAAAAAACAAAAAAAATGCATTCACATTCACCATTCACACAGACACTCTCGCAAATAATCAAAAAAAAAAAAATAATAATCTTGAGAGCGGAAACCGTTCGGAGATATAGTCACTTCGAAAATATTTAGCGATATTGTGATAGATTTTTCTCATTGATGCTTTATCAGACCTGACAACTACTACGAAACATTCGTGAAAATACGAATGTTTGGCTTCAACAGCTGAAATAAATAGACATTGTTGATTCAATATAATGTGTTAAAAAGTAAACTTTGGTGCCACAAAGCATCTATTCAGGGTTTTGAAGGCATATATTTAATACTGCTAAGGGTAAATAAATATTAATTTGTAAAGTTGATTAACGTAACGTAACTTCTATTTCTTTCCTCTAATTACTACAAATTTTAAACATTTCTAGTAGACTGGTCTGCTTTAAGCGTTATTCAGAATAACAGTCAGACGAAAATAAAACTCGTCACGTTCATCATTTAAATCGTGATGGCGATTACTCAACACTTATTGTACATACAGTACAGTCAATAGTTGTAAAGACAAAATCTTTTAAGGTAATTTACCCCATAAATAAAAACAGAGGAAGTTTTATTGTTGAGTTTTGAGCCGGTCAGTGAATCCCAGGACATTACAACCCATCCTGCACAAAAAAGGACATCATCTACATATGAATGCCGACCCATTTTTCGTAGATTTGTAGTAGATTTGCACCCGGCACTATCAAAAACTGCAAAGCTTTTCACGATTATGTGTGAACACAAAAGGTTTAGAAACATTCAAACGTAGATTATCAAAATACACACCAACAATGGCTGTCATGTTCAACAAACTCTCTTCGTCCTCGAATACAAATACTCAGAATGGAGTCGACTTTGAGTGACACTCAAAATTCAGATAGCCGAATTGTTTGACGTAGTTAGAACGTTGCCAATGCTAATAAAATACCTTCTTCTGGTTGTGTCATGTTGCCAGTTTGCTGCATTCTTGGGATAATAATGGCTATTTGTTTGGTTCTTTTTTTTTTGGCCAACAATTGCTCCATACATTTATTATTGACATCTGGATTCCAGTGTCAGAAAAACAAACATAAAAAACCCAGACTGCTTTGATAACATGAGAAATGTGTCATTTGCCTTTGCATTGATATTACATTTATTGTCTAGGTTTCCATTTTCATCTAAAAATATATTTGAAAGCAATGCTTTATTGCATTGAACTATCACGAATCTTACAATTATAATCATAAAATCAATTAAAAATCTGAAGATCGTGAAAGCCCTTGTATAAAACTCTAGGAAATAGAATAATAAAATATGTTAAGATTATGAGACTTCATTGTTTGTTCTCATTCATTTAAATAGATAAAGGGTTATCATTTATATTTAAATTTGTCTGAATCTTTTCCCACTGCATTGGTGTGAGCGTCCTTAATGGTATATATATATATAACTGATTCTATGACCAGAGTATGGATTTATAACTCGTATCTAAGATGTAAAATCTGTGACACACTGTTTACTGAAACAGACAATTGGGAGCACATTGATGTTTTGATAGAAATCTAAAGAAAAATTATGGCCCTTATTTACACAATTTTCAAACAAATCCCACGACGGTTTTTTCCCTTTCTTTCTGTAAATATCTTTTTAACATTCGAAAAAGAAGAAAGAAGAAAATTACTTTTATTCGCCCCCAAGGGGGAAATTTGTCTTTAGGGTCATCCAAGGGAAAACTGGAACAACCCAGGCGTGAGCCGCAGTGCAGCACCGCAAAGTGAGCTAGGGCGAGATCGATGACTTGCTCAAGGCCACACAACGAGGCGGGTAGTCGAACCTCGGTTCGCCCCGGAAAGTCTTCGAGCTTTTCGTGTTGCCAATACTAATACTAACATAATAGAGGGATCTAAACTTGGAATTGTACCGAGTTTGAGATTTCCGTGATTTCGAGATTTGCGTGTTCGAGATTTCCGTGCTCGAGTGTATGTTTTTATTGGGGTTTTTGTTATTGAGTCCGACACATTCCGTGTTTTCTTATTTTTGAAGCTGCTATATTTATTTTTGTTATTATTTTTTGACAGTCCACAACTTCTAGCAGCTTAGTATCACTTATACCTTTGACAATAAATATAACGCATTATCTACTAAACAAGCTCAACGCACTTTACAAGGGGTCCCTGGCCAACAGCAACATTTAACATGTAGGACGGCTATGACGCCTGTTAGGCGATATTACAATCTTTTCGGACAGAGACAACGCTGTTAACTTCCAGGTACTCATTTTACACATGAGTACTGTGAGAGAATGTGACTAAAGAGCCTTCTCCAAGGACTCAACTATGCGCCGAGCGAGGCTCGAACCCAGACCTTCCGACCCGAAATCGAGTGTCATACCACTATATCACACACATTTTCATCATACAGTTTTAAAAATAGTATTATTGGCGCATTTCAGGTTGGAATAACTCGAGTGTTATGTAAGATTTCATCAAACGGTTTTATTTGTCAGATGTGTAGAATTTGCAAACATGCATCGATGGGATCTGAGGGAGTCAGCCGACCGTCCCGTCCCCACTGTCAGGGAACGCCAGAGACAGTAGACTACATAATCTTACACTGACCTGTGACGAGTTTGGCGGGAAGTTTCGAGGCTGTCGTCAACTGCGGTGACGAATTTAAGACTGGCTGGAGACTTTCATGACATCATGACTCGGTTACCAAAACTTTTAGAATTCAAAACCTCGGCAAAAAACCGTTCGATGAAATCTTACACACCTTTGGAGTTATTCAAACCTGAAATGTTTTCAATAAAAAACCGTTTGATGAAATCTTACACAGCTTTGGAGTTATTCAAACCTGAAATGTGTCAATACAAAAGAACCGTTTGATGAAATCTTACACAGCTTTGGAGTTATTCAAACCTGAAATGTGTCAATAAAAAACCGTTTGATGAAATCTTACACAGCTTTCGAGTTATTCAAACCTGAAATGTGTCAATACAAAAGAACCGTTTGATGAAATCTTACACAGCTTTGGAGTTATTCTAACCTGAAATGTGTCAATATATAAAAAAAACACACACACAAAAAAAAAAAAAAAAAAAAAAAACCCAACAATACTGTATTATAATATAAGCCATGCCGATATAATGCATATCGATTCAAGGCGAATTGTTGTCTTTATATAAAAATGTGCAGGTTGTTGATGATCGTTTTGATATTATTTTGGTCCACAGCATGCAGGCAGCCTAAGAAAATCGGAAGATGCAGGGCGGCCTTCCCACGTTATTACTACAACCAGGAGCAGAACGCCTGCCTGAAATTCACCTACGGGGGCTGCGGCGGAAATCGGAACAACTTCGCGTTCAAGAGGCGCTGTGAAAGGCGTTGTGTGCAATCTAACAACGACAACAACAATAACAATGACAACAACAATGACAGCAGGAACGGTATATAATAATAATAATAATAATAATAATAATAATAATAATAATAATAATAATAATAATAATAATAATAATAATAATAATAATAATAATAATATAATAATAATAATAATAATAATAATAATAATAATAATAATAATAATAATAATAATAATAATAATAATAATAATAATAATAATTTAGTAGCAGTAGTAGTAGTAGTAGTAGTAGTAGTAGTAGTAGTAGTAGTAGTAGTAGTAGTAGTAGTAGTAGTAGTAGTAGTAGTAGTAGAGAAGTAGTAGTAGTAGTTGTAGTAGTAGTAGTAGTAGTAGTAGTAGAAGAAGTAGTAGTAGTAGTTGTAGTAGTAGTAGTAGTAGTAGTAGTAGTAGTGTAGTAGTAGTAGTAGTAGTAGTTGTAGTAGTAGCAGTAGTAGTAGTAGTAGTAGTAGTAGTAGTAGTAGTAGTAGTAGTAGTAGTAGTAGTAGCAGTAGTAGTAGTAGTAGTAGTAGTAGTAGTAGTAGTAGTAGTAGTAGTAGTAGTAGTAGTAGTAGTAGTAGTAGTAGTAGTAGTAGCATTACCATCAGTAGATGTAGTAGAAGGTGAAAGAGGAGGAGAAGGTAATTATGGTTCTGTTATTGGCGCGGCTTTGTGGTCTAGTGGTATGACATCGACTTCAGAGCAGCTTCGGTCATTGGCTCGAGTTCCGCTCTGGATGACCCAAAGTTGAGTCATCAGAAAAGGCTGTTTATTCACCACACTCAGCTGTAAAATTAGTCCCTTTGCCTAAAATCGAGATGCGTCTGAAAATATATCGCAATGTCACGTGACAGGAAACAGGGTTCGTCCTACACGTTAAAGAAAAAAAAGAGCTTTTATATAGAGCAATATCCACTAAACGTGCTCAAAGAGCTTTACATGGGGTCCCTGGCCAACAGCAACACGTAACATGTAGGACGGGACATGAGGTGTATTAGGCAATATTACATTTTTTCGGACTGCAACAACGGCCAGATACTCATTTTACACCCGAGTACGGTACGGTGAGAGAATGTGAGTAAAGAGCCATTTCAAAGGACTCGACTGTGAGCGCCGAGCGAGGCTCGAACCCAGGACCTTCCGATCCAATAGCAAGTGCCTTACCACAAGACCACATAGCCGCACTTAAACGTTGCTGTTGGCTTGGGACCCCATGTAAAGTTCATGTAGTGGATATTGCGCTATATAAAAGCTCGTCTTTTCCATTCACCCCCCCCCCCCCCCCCCCCCACCCCCTATTTTTCCCCAGTATGTCAACTGCCATCGGTGACGGGACCTTGCCGTGCCTATTTCAGAAGATTCTTTTACAACGCCCAAACTGGACAATGTGAGCCGTTCGTTTATGGGGGGTGTAGAGGAAACGCCAATCGGTTCATTGACGTAACTTCCTGTATGGCCAGATGTGGAAGACAAAATGGCGGCATTGTCTAAAACTCCAAGAGAGAGAAAAAAAAAAAAAGAAGTGAAACCCCATGTATCGGTGACCACCTAAATGCCCGGAGTCAGAACTGAAAACCCAAGTTTCGGATTGAACAACAGTGTGTATACTACACATACGTATGTAAAAATAACCCAATTATAATTACTATTGTTTATATAATTTTATTAATAAAGGAAATAAACAGATTTTATCCTTTAGAGTTGCAAGATTCCCACGTGATTTAATTTGTTTTCATGTAGGTATTGCTTCTTTTTCTTTTCCACATACATGCTATAATATATAAAATAGGGTTATATGATTAGCGCTCCAGAGAAATATGATATGAGGATTTAAAATTATCTTTTGGCCAGGGCTATTGGTCAGTACTGACCACACCTGTGTTATCTATGGTACTGACCCCCAGGCGCTAGTACCTGCGGGCCAGTACTGACGAACAGCGCCAGCGCCTGGGGGTCAGTACTGACCATTATCATATTATATGGAAGAGATGTTAATGGTTCTGACTAATGGGGCCTGGTGTCTATTGGTCAGTATTGAACAATAGGTGCCACCGCCCACAGACAACCTCTCTTCGGTCTCTGCCACCGCCCGCCATTGATCAGCACTGACCAACATCAGGCCCGTTCGTCAGTGCGGACAAAGACCTCTTCGCACTTATTCGTCACTTCCTAAAGTATTCCATTAAAAAAAAAAAAAACAATTAAAATCCGAGGCCAACTTATCCGATGGCACTCAGTAACACTTGGTCACTTAGATAAATTTGATTTCTAACGCGTTAGATGCCGTTTTCTGGGTGGGGTTCTGACCTCCCATAGTGGGCAGGGAGGTACTTGCTGTGTCTTCTGTCCCCCTGTACTTGTTTTTCATTTGCTTTCTGTCTTTGTCTTGGAATGAGATTACTTGGTTTTGTCCTGACCCCGGCCGGAGTCCTTGGCTGGGAGGGAAACAGTCGAATGTATAGTTAAAGTTTTGGGAGATGTTGTGTATTGTTATTTTTTTTTATTTTTAACATATGATTTGTAACCATTTGAGTGTATTCCTTTTAGTGGGATCTTGTGCTGGTGTCTGGGTGAAATTTTTAGGTGATCTCAAACTAAGTACTTTGATAGTGTGCTCTTGGAATCTACATTTGTTTCCTGTTTGAACCAATTCCCCTTTGTCTTACATTTTCTTGTGTGCTTTAATTGTAATTCTATAACTTTTTACTATCCCATTTTCTTCCTTTTTACTGGCGCTGATATGACCTTAATGTGTTGCAAGCGTCGTAAAATCCTTAATAACAAACAAATATCAAATAACCCAATTATAATTACTTTGTCCATTTGATTTCAACAATAAAGACAATAAAAAATAAAAATTGATCCCCCATAGTAATAAAATGCCCTCGTTCTTGATTTATTTTGTTTTCATGTAGGTATTGCGTCTTTTCTCTTTTCTACATTCCTGCTACATATAAAATAGGGTATTGGGCGGGTATGACACTCGATTTCGGATCGGAAGGTCTTGGGTTCAAGCCTCGCTCGGAGCATATTCGAGTCCATTGGCAATGCTCTTTACTCACATTCTCTCACCCTACTCAGGTGTAAAATGAGTACCTTGCCGTTAAAAGCGTTGTCTCTGTCGGTAAAAAAATTGTATTAGCCTAACAGGCGTCATGTCTCGTTGTACATGTTATGTGTTGGTGTTGGTCAGGGAATCTTTGTAAAACGCTTTGAGCACGTGTAGTGGATATTGCGCTATATAAAAGCTCCAACTCAAGTTATATGAATAGCGCACAAGAAAAAGATGACAGAAGGATTTTTTTTTTTTTAGTACGGTGGAATCCGTATGACATCAACACTTTTAAAGTCAACTTTTGCTTAAAGTCAACACCTTTTATTGGTCCCAGATATTCTGTGTGGATCACTGATAACGGATGAAGTCAACTTGTGCTTAAGGCATAGACCAATAGTGTCATGAGATTTGGTCCTATTTATGCGTGTCTGCCCAAAATGACACCAATTCATTGCGTATTTTCTTCTCTGGAGCACGATTTAAAATACCCCGCAAGAGGTCGCTGTAACCAGTGCATTAAATTAGTCCTGAAATCGAATAATAGTATTTCGTGGATTATTTCCCTTGATACCGTGTCTCCTCTCTGTTTTTCATTCGCTCTACCCCATGAACTTGTAATACTACAATAATATAATAATAATAATATAATAATAATAATAATAATAATAATAACATAATATATAATAAATAATAATAATAATAATATAATCATAATAATAATAATAATAATAATAATAATAATAAATAATATAATAATAATAATAATAATAATAATATAATAATAATAATAATAATAATAATAATAATAATAATAATAATAATAAATAAATAATATAATAATAATAATAATAATACATAATATAATAATAATAATAATAATATAATAATAATAATAATAATAATATAATAATAATAATAATAATAATAATAATATAATAATCATAATAATAATAATAATAATAATAATAATAATAATAATAATAATAATAATAATAATAATAATAGTAATAATAATAATAATAAATTCATAATAATAATAATAATAATAATAATAATAATAATAATAATAATAATAATAATAATAATAATAATAATAATAATAATAATAATAATAAAAAAAAAAAAATTCACAATAATAATATTAATAATAATAATAATAATAATAATAATAATAATAATAATAATAATAATAATAATAATAATAATATAATAATAATAATAATAATAATAATAATAATAATGATGATGATGATGATGATGATGATGATGATGATGATGATGATGAGATGATGATGATGATGATGATGATGATGATGATAATAATAATAATAATAAAAATAATAATAATAATAATAATAATAAAAATAATAATAATAATAAATTAATAATAATAAATAATAATAATAATAATAATAATAATAATAATAATAATAATAATAATAATAATAATAATAATAATAATAATAATAATAAATAATAATAATCGCGAAGTCCAAGGTTTGAGAGTTTTTTTTTTTTACCAAGATGAGGGTCATTTAAATCGACTTGCTGCTAGCGCAGTGAAGGGCGGGACGTGATGATGATGATGATGATGATGATGATGATGATGATGATGATGATGAAGGTGATGACGATGATGATGATGATGATGATGATGATGTTATTGTGGTGGTGTTGGTGGTGGTGGTGCTGCTGCTGGTGGCATGGTGGTCACTGAATCAAGGGAAGCAATCCATTAATTACCAATATTCGATTTTAGGACAATTTTCATGCAGTGATTACAGCGCCCTCGACCGGCATATTTTAAATCGTGGGCCAGGGAATAAATACGCAATAAATTGTGTTTCCTTTTGCCAGACACGCCTATAGACTAGTATGGGACAGGAAATGCGGATTTGTCGTAGAGCAAGTTATCTTAAAAAATGGCATTTTTCCATAATTTTGGTACCGTCAGTACAGTCCAGGTCAGAACTGACCAATAGGCACCAGTACCTATTAGTCCGTACTGACCCCCAGGCGCTGGTGCCTGTTCATCAGTACTGCCGAATAGCCACTCTGTTATCTTTTTTTTAGTAGGGTGGAATCCGCATAAAATCAATACTTTTAAAGTCAACTACTGCTTAAAGTCAACACCTTTTATTGGTCCCAAATTTTCTGTTACTGATCTAATTATGTTCCATTGATATTGTATAAAAAAAAAAAGAAGAAAAATTGAGCTTTTATATAGCGCAATATCCACTAATGTGCTCAAAGCGCTTTACAAGGGGTCCCTGGTCAACAGCAACATTTAACATGTAGGACGGGACATGACGCCTGTTAGGTGATATTACAATTTTTCGGACAAAGACAACGCTGTTAACGACCGGGTACTCATTTTACACCTGAGTACGGTGAGAGAATGTGAGTAAAGAGCCTTTTCCAAGGACTGAACTAAGCACCGAGCACGAGGCTCGAACCTTCCGATTCAAAAGCGAGTGTCATACCACTGGACCACATAGCCGCACAATAATGTATAAAGTCAAACTTGTTTAAAGTCAACACCTTTTATTGGTCCCAAATAATCTGTTCTTTATCTAAGTGTGTTTCAGTGAGAATGGATAAAGTCAAGCTTGCTTAAAGTCCACCAATCTTACTGGTCTTCAGTGGTGTCAGTTTATCGGGATTCCACTGTATTAATATAATTTTTGGATTTCGCGTTTACTTAGCGCCTGCCTGCACAGTGAGAATACTTTGATTGCATTTGAAAGGAAGACACGATATTGATGCTGTGCGTTTAGGTAAAATACTCACAACATCCACCGGCCCTAATTAAATACACCAACATACAAAACTATGTGTATCATAATTTAACGTTTCGGAGGCGATTGGTTACATAATCTAAAACAAAAAAATCCAAATTTAAAAAAAATGACTCTTATAATATCATATGTTTTTTTCCAAGACAAACACATAAAATCACGAAGAGAAGACGAAATATGTAAGTGTGTAATTGATGGATGGTTTAATCAATACATTAATATACAACATACATTAAATTTACAATTTTGTATGACAAACACAAAACTAAATCTATTATCACAGAGAATCAATCGATAATCAATAGTCCATAAATTGTACTACGGTCAGAATGGACCTGATAAACTATTTAAAATGAAATCCTAAGCTTAAAATAATAAATATGACTCACCACCACATATCATCATGATGTTTGAGAGATTTAGAAGGTAAATCATCACGATGTTTGAGAGATTTAGAAGGTAAATCATCACGATATAAGAGAGATTTAGAAGGTGAATCATCACGATATTAGAGAGATTTAGAAGGTAAATCATCACAATATTAGAGAGATTTAGAAGGTAAATCATCACAATGTTAGAGAGATTTAGAAGGTAAATCATCATGATCATTAAAAAATAGTGCCGCTAAGTGATTTGCACAAGGGTCACGGAAATGATCTGAAATATATTAAAGTGCAATATCCACTAAATGTGCTCAAAGCAGTTTTAAAAGGGTTCCAAGCCTACAGCAACATTTAACTAATAGGACGAAGTATGGCGTCTGAGATATATCGCCATATTACATATGTCTTTCTTTTTACAAAGTAGTGTTTGATATCATAATTATCACCGTCACCCTATGCAATAAATGACACGATCATATCAATGAATTTCCGTCAGTGTCTGTAGTGTTTGATATCATTATTATCACCGTCACCCTATACAATAAACGACACGATCATATCAATGAATTTCCGTCAGTGTCTGTAGTGTTGATATCATTATTATCACCGTCACCCTATACAATAAACGACACGATCATATCAATGAATTTCCGTCAGTGTCTGTAGTGTTTGATATCATTATTATCACCGTCACCCTATACAATAAATAACACGATCATATCAATGAATTTCTGTCAGTGTCTGTAGTGTTTGATATCATTATTATCACCGTCACCCTGTACAATAAACGACAAGATCATATCAATGAATTTCCATCAGTGTCTCGACAAGACAATAGTAGCTCCTCTCTCAACTCCTCTACACTCGGATCGGGCTCTAGATAAATATGAGGGGCGACAAATCCTTCACAACTATCATCGTTGGATTTTGTAGTTACTTCCCCTGCTGTCTCATGAGCCGAGGCCACTTCCTGTCTCGTCCCTGGAGCGCTGATAGGTCTGACTTTGGTTGGTTTGTGGAGACTGGTTGTATCCCTTTGACCAGAGGTGCTGCTGTGAACTGGTCCTCCGACTGCAATGCTCACGTCTGCCCTCTGACGTAGTTTGATTAGAGACTGGAGAATATAATAATAATAATAATAATAAAAATAATAATAATAATAATAATAATAATAATAATAATAATAATAATAATAATAATAATAATAATAATAATAATAATAATAATAATAATAATAATAGTAATATATCTTTATTGTCCTCAAACCACTGGCAATTTGTCATTTGGTTACACATTTATAACAATATAATATTATTGAGTACATACCTAACATAATATATTGACATATATACACAACACACTCACACATATGCACACTAGTAACATCGTAGTCACCGTCATCATCATCGTCATCAACAACAACATCATCATCATCATCATCATCATCATCATCATCATCACAACAACCTTACTAATATTTCCGTTACAATCCTTACAATATCAAAGGCAAACTAAACGTAATGAAATCAGACAGACCTAAAATTACAAATGAAAACATACAACGACTCTAATAAAGGTAACATTTTAACTCTTTCCTAACCAAAAATGTTCAATGTTTTTAAAAAAATCTCATGTAATCTAACACTAAAATTGATTTATTAAAACCCAAAGCTAAGAGCAATACTAAACATAATTTTATTCTACAAAATAACATTAAATTCTTTTAAACTATACAACGATTTTTCTTCACATTTTGTGATGTACATAAAAATTCTGTGTAAGAAAAATGTTCATTGTATCGTAACGATTGTGACGATTTTCTTGTAGTTGGTACGGCTTGGCTAAATGAGACATTTTGGTTCAAGATTCTTCTTCAGCTGAAACATATCAAAGATCTTTGTCGGTTAAAACATCCTCCTCAGACTAAAAATATTTTCATCCATGCTCAGCACTCAAAAAAAAAATTTGAAAAATAGGGTCTCGCTATCGAGTCTGAGATAAATTCTGACTCCATGGGCCTATTGGCTTTGAGGACCATATATATATATTCATTGCTGCACATGACATTTACAATCCACAGCTTAGTATTTCATATAAAAACCGATACTTAGTGTTTGTTTGTTTGTTTGTTTTAAGGGTTTTACCGTTCTTGCAACACATTAAGGTCTTATCACACCAGTGGAAAGAAAGAACATGGGATGGTAAAAAGTTCTAGAATTACAATTAAAGTATCCAAGACAAAGGGGAATTAGTTCAAATTGGGAACAGATGTAAAAATTTGTTTTTAAAAATTGAGCTTTTATATAGAGCATTAATGATTTACAAGACAAAAATATCATCTCCCAAAACTCTTACTATACATTTGACTGTTTCCCTACCACTATCAGCCAGGGTATCCGGCCAGGGTCAAGATAAAACCAAGAAATCTCATACCAAGACAAAGACAGAAAGCAAGTTGGAAAACAGATATAAGGGGATAGAAGACACAATAAGTGCCTCCCAGCCCACTATGGGAGGCCAGGAACCCCAATCCAGACCGGTACTTACTTCCATGGTTTCCTTAGCTGTCTTCACCCTTTCCACTGTTTGTTTTTCTGACTGCGATTTCTCATTGAAAAGCTCTCCACACTTCTGTACAAATAATCGTCTGCAGATGTACAAGAGAAATTTTTTTTTAAAACATGAATTAATGTATCAAATAATAAATCACTTTAAAAATACCCATTATTTAATGTGTGTATCTACAATCTGAGGTGTCCTTGTTTGAATGTCTGACATGCTATATTGTAATATGCAAAATTATGGGCTTGATTTAACATTGATGTAATGGACTGGACACTACATTTGTTATTGGTTTGTGAGTATTTCCATATCAACACCAATGGGCCCATAACAATTTGGGTTATCAGACCTGCAAAAAAGATCACGTCGCCACCATCTCAAAAAGGTAATAGGTTGGAATGAATCGTCAAAATCATTGCCTTTTTCACCCTAGGTCAGGGTATAGGCCACAAACAAACAGTTTCCATCCTTCTCTATCCTGAGCTAACTTTTTTATCTCATTCCATGCCTCATCACTTCTCTGTATATCAGCTTCTTTAATTCTTCTCCATGTTCCCCGTGACCTTCACCTTAATCTTCTGCCCTGAGGGGTCCAGTTATAGTCGAGTCATTCTTTCTAAGGGTGTGTATTGGAATGAATAGGTATCCCAAAGTGAAAATAAATGTAATAAATAGCATTTATTCTCCACCATAACAAATAAAGACAAGAGCATTTATAGAGAGCACTCTCCACACTATACACTTAACATGTAATAAAACGAGTCATGATGCCTGTTGGACAATATTACAACCTTTTTCTATGAAGACAATGTTGTAAACGGCCAGGTATACATTCTAAATAACCACACTATACACTTAACGTGTAGTAGAACGAGGCATGACACCTGTTACAACCTTTTCTAATGGAGACAATGCTTTACTTATTTGTAGGTACATATTTTACACCCGAGTACAGTGAGAGAATGTGAATAAAGAGACTTTTCAAAGGACTCAACTATCGGCCGCTATGAAGGGCGGAACTGGAACTTGAGTAAAATAGAGCCTTTTCCAAGCAAGGCTCGAACCCAGGACCTTCCAATCCGAAAGCGAGTGTCATACCACTAGACCACATAGCCACACAATTTTACCTTATTCAACGGCCTCC
>NC_088372.1:33378235-33393235 GCF_034508935.2 Berghia stephanieae
CGTCATTTACACCTCGGATAATTGTCATACTTTAGAAGTGTCTGACTAGAACATACTGTCACTTTAATAAGTCACAAAATTTGAGTTAGAACATCTGTATTATTTATACAGTCACTAGTTCATCTGTCACTAAACATTGTCATTATGTTTTGTCAATCTTTGAGTTTAGACATTCGTCATACTTTTAGTCACAAGATTCTATTGAGTTTAGAACAGATTATACTTTTACAGCCACAGATATATACTGCAGCTTTAGAACACATTTGATTATTACAGTAAGATTCTATTGGCACTTTAAACCATTCGTATTATTTTACAGCCACAATTCTATTTGGCACTTGAACCATTTGTTTACTTTTACGTAAGATTCTATTTGCAGTTTGAATTCTGTCATTACTTTTACAGTCCACAATTCTATTCTGCAGCTTAGAACCATCTGTCATTACTTTTTACAGTCCACAGATTCTATTCTGGCAGCTTTAGAACCATTCTGTCATTACTTTTTACAGTCCACAATTCTATTCTGGCAGCTTTAGAACCATTCTGTCATTACTTTTACAGTCCACAAATTCTATTCTGGCAGCTTTAGAACCATTCTGTCATTACTTTTTACAGTCCACAGATTCTATTCTGGATTTAGCCATTGCATTATACGTACATTCTATCTGCACTAACATCTAACTTTTTACAGTCCACAATTCTATTCTGGCAGCTTTAGAACCATTCTGTCATTACTTTTTACAGTCCACAAAATTCTATTCTGGCAGCTTTAGAACCATTCTGTCATTACTTTTTACAGTCCACAAATTCTATTCTGGCAGCTTTAGAACCATTCTGTCATTACTTTTTACAGTCCACAAATTCTATTCTGGCAGCTTAGAACCATTCTGTCATACTTTTACAGTCCACAAATTCTATTCTGGCAGCTTTAGAACCATTCTGTCATTACTTTTACAGTCCACAAATTCTATTCTGGCAGCTTTAGAACCATTCTGTCATTACTTTTACAGTCCATCATCGACTTAGACCATTTTCATTACTTAAGTCCACAATTCTATTTGCAGCTTTAGAACCATTCTGTCATTACTTTTTACAGTCCACAAATTCTATTCTGGCAGCTTTAGAACCATTCTGTCATTACTTTTTACAGTCCACAAATTCTATTCTGGCAGCTTTAGAACCATTCTGTCATTACTTTTTACAGTCCACAAATTCTATTCTGGCAGCTTTAGAACCATTCTGTCATTACTTTTTACAGTCCACAAATTCTATTCTGGCAGCTTTAGAACCATTCTGTCATTACTTTTACAGTTCCCACAGACCATTTTCATACTTTTTCAGCCCAAAATTCTATTCTGGCAGCTTTAGAACCATTCTGTCATTACTTTTTACAGTCCACAAATTCTATTCTGGCAGCTTTAGAACCATTCTGTCATTACTTTTTACAGTCCACAAATTCTATTCTGGCAGCTTTAGAACCATTCTGTCATTACTTTTTACAGTCCACAAATTCTATTCTGGCAGCTTTAGAACCATTCTGTCATTACTTTTTACAGTCCACAAATTCTATTCTGGCAGCTTTAGAACCATTCTGTCATTACTTTTTACAGTCCACAATTCTATTCTGGCAGCTTTAGAACCATTCTGTCATTACTTTTTACAGTCCACAAATTCTATTCTGGCAGCTTTAGAACCATTCTGTCATTACTTTTTACAGTCCATCAAATTCTATTCTGGCAGCTTTAGAACATTCTGTCATAACTTTTTACAGTCCACAGATTCTATTCTGGCAGCTTTAGAACCATTCTCTTTTCATTCACATTCTATCTGCATTAGACCATTGTCATACTTTTTACAGTCCACAATCTATTCTGGCAGCTTTAGAACCATTCTGTCATTACTTTTTACAGTCCACAAATTTTCTGAGCTTTAGACCACTTTAACCATTCTATCACTTTTACATCAAACTTTTTAGTCAAATTCTATCTGCAGTTTAGAACCATTCTGTCATTACTTTTTTACAGTCCACAAATTCTATGCATTCTGAACATTTGTCATACTTTTGCAGTACATTCTGATTACTGTTACAGTCAAATTCTATTTGCACTTTGAACATTCGTCATTATTTTACATAAATTATTTGGCGCTTTAGAACCATTTGTCATTACTTTTTACAGCCCACAAATTCTATTCTGGCAGCTTTAGAACCATTGATTACTTTTACGTCAAATTCTAATCGCACTTTGACATTCTGCATACTTTTACAGCCACAATTCTATTTGCAGCTTTAGAACATCTCAATTCTTTTTACAGCCCAAATTCTATTGGCAGCTTTAGTAACCATTCTTCTTACTTTTACAGTCCACAAATTCTATTCTGGCAGCTTTAGAACCATTCTGTCATTACTTTTTACAGTCCCAATTCTATTCGTTGAACTTGCATTCTTTTAGATCCAATTCTGTCAGCTTAAACCTTTGTATTATTTTACAGTCACAATTTATTTGCAGCTTTAGAAATTCGTCATTACTTTTACGTCCAAAATTTATTCGCAGCTTTGACATTCTATCTTACTTTTCAGACCAATTCTATTCAGGCACTTTTAGAACCATTCTGTCATTACTTTTTACAGTCAAAACCATTCTGGCAGCTTTAAGACAATTCTGATCATAGCTTTTAAGCCACAATTATTATTTGCAGCTTTAGACATTCGTATGTACTTTACAGTCCCAATTCTATTCTGAGCTTTAGAACATCTGTCATATTTTACAGTCCAAATCATTCTGCAGTAGAACATTGTATACTTTTTACAGTCACAATTCATTCTGAGCTTTAGAACCTTCTGAATCATTTTTACATCAAATCTATTGACTTTAACCATTCGTATTACTTATTTACAACCACAAATATCTGGGCTTAGACTTCGTTTACTTTCATCCACAATTCTATTCTGGCAGCTTTAGAACCATTCTGTCATTACTTATTTACAGTCCACAAATTCTATCTGACTTTGCAACCATTTGTATTACTTTTACAGTACATTTTTCAGTCAGCATTTAGACACTCAGCTTATACTTTGTCAGTCCAATTACTCATTTGCAGTTTAGCCACTTTCAAACTTTTACATGTCCACAATTCATTCTGGCAGTTTAGAATCTTCGCATTACTTTTTACAGTCCATCAATTTATCATGGCAGCTTTGACATTCTTAAACTTTTTCATACACAGTCCATTGCAGTTTACATTCTGCATTAACTATTTCTGTCACAATTCTATTCTACAGTTACAATCATTCTGCTCAACTTTTAGACCATCTCATACTTTTTTCGCCCAATCATTGCTTTAGAACCATGTCATTATTTTACTTATCAGTCACAATTCTATTCTGGCAGCTTTAGATACATTCTTTCATTACTTTTTGCACATCCACATTCTTCTGAGTCTTTAGAACCATTCTGCTATTCTTTTTACATCCAATTTCATTCTTACTTTAAGAAATCATTGCATGTTTACTTTTACAGTCTTACAGCAAATTCTATTTGGCAGCTTTAGAACCATAGTCACATTCATTTGATTAACATCGCATACTTTATCGCAGCTATTAGAACCATTCTGTCATTACTTTTTACAGTCCACAGATTCTATTCTGGCGCTTTGAACCATTCTGTTCATTAACTATTTTATCAGCATATCATTCTGTGCTTTATTAACATACAGATCATTATTTAGCGTGACATATGTCATTACTTTCGCAGATTTACTTGACTTCGATGTCATTACTTTTTACAGTCCACAATTCTATCTGGCACTTTAGAACCATTCTGTCATTACTTTTTTACAGTCCACAGATTCATTCTGGCAGCTTTAGAACCATTCTTCATTACTTTTTCAGTCCACAATTCTATTCTGCAGCTTTAGAACCATTCTGTCATTACTTTTTACAATGTTCCAGCAGTCTTTTGAACCAGCTTTAGACCATTTCTTTTACAGTCCACAAATCATCTGGCAGCTTTAGAACCATTCTGTCATTACTTTTTACAGTCCACAATTCTATTTGGCAGCTTTAGAACCATTCATTACTACAGTCACAATTATTTACAGCACTAGAAATTCTGTCATGCTTTTTACAGTCTCAATTCTATTCGCACTTAAGATCATTCTGCTTACTTTTACGCACAATTCTTCTGAGCTTTAGATCCATCATTCTATTTTTACAGTCAACATTTATCTGGCATTACCATTTTAACCTACAGTCACTGATTAACTTTGTCATGCAGCTTTAGAACCAATTTCTCTGGCTTTACATGCACTAATTCTATTCTGGCAGCTTTAGAACCATTCTGTCATTACTTTTTACAGTCCACAATTCTATTCTGGCAGCTTAAACCATTCTGTCATTACTTTTTACAGTCCACAAATTCTATTCTGGCAGCTTTAGAACCATTCTATTACTTTTTACAGTCCACAAATTTATTCGCGTTTAGAACCATTCTGTCATTACTTTTTACAGTCCACAAATTCTTTCTGGACTAGAACATTCTGTATACTTATAGTCAATTTATTTGCAGTCACAATTCTTCTTACTTTTATAACTATGTATCCTTAACCAAATTCTATTCTGGCAGCTTTAGAACATTCTGTCATTACTTTTTACAGTCCACAAATTTATTCTGGCAGCTTTAGAACCTTCTTCATACTTTTTACAGTCCACACACACTGGACTTGCCTTTGTATTACTTTTAAGTCCATTCTATTCACTTTACCATTCTCCATACTTTTAAGTCCCAGATTTAATTCTGGCAGCTTGAACATTCTGTCATTAACTTTACAGTCCACAATTCTATTTGCAGCTTTAGAACCATTCTGTCATTACTTTTTACAGTCCACAATTCTATTCTGGCAGCTTTAGAACCATTCTTCATTACTTTTTACAGTCCACAAATTCTATTCTGGCAGCTTTAGAACCATTCTGTCATTACTTTTTACAGTCCACAAATTCTATTCTGGCAGCTTTAGAACCATTCTGTCATTACTTTTACAGTCCACAAATTCTATTCTGGCAGCTTTAGAACCATTCTGTCATTACTTTTTACAGTCCACAAATTCTATTCTGGCTAGCTTTATGAACCATTTTCATACATTTTTCAGCGCACTTTACCATTCTGCACTTTAGAACCATTCTTCATGCATTTTACAGTTCCACAATTATTTTGGCAGCTATAACATTCTGTCATTAACTTGTTTACAGTCCACAAATTCTATTCTGGCAGCTTTAGAACCATTCTGTCATTACTTCTTTAACATCCAAATTCTATTCTGGCAGCTTTAGAACCATTCTGTCATTACTTTTTACAGTCCACAATTCTATTCTGGCAGCTTTAGAACCATTCTGTCATTACTTTTTCAGTCCACATTCTATTTACTCGCAGCTTTTAAACCATTTGCCATTACTTTTAAGTCCAAATTCTATCTGAGCTTTAGAACCATTCTCATTCTTTTACAGTCTAAAATCTTTTCATGCTTTTAAACCACGCATTATTTTACTGAACATTTCATTCTTATTTGGCAGTTTAAACATTCTGTCATTACTTCTTTCAGCAACCAATTCATTCTGAGCTTTAGAACCACTGTATTACTTTTACAGTCACAACATTCTATTCTGACTTTAAACCATCGTCATTACTTTTTACAGTACCATTCTATTCATTCACTTTTCGAACCATTCTGTCATTACTTTTAAGTCACAATTATTTATTCTCGGCAGCTTTAAACCATTCTGCAGCTTTATTTTATCGTCATAATTCTATTCTGCAGCTTTAGATCATTCTGTCATTTTTAACAGTCCATAATTTTAATCGCAGTTTAGACATTGCATTACTTTTTACATTCTTTATTCTGCAGCTTTAGCACTTTGACATTTGTATTACTTTTTACAGTCCACAAATTCTATTCTGGCAGCTTTAAACCATTCTGTTTACTTTTTACAGTCCACAATTCTATTCTGGCAGCTTTAGAACCATTCTGTCATTACTTTTTACAGTCCACAATTCTATTCTGGCAGCTTTAGAACCATTCTGTCATTACTTTTTACAGTCCCAAATTCTATTCTGGCAGCTTTAGATCCATTTTTTCATACTTTTTACATCCCAGATTCTATTCTGGCATTTAGACATTTTTCATACTTTTTACAGTCCCAATTCTATCTGCACTTAGAACCATTTCTGTCATTACTTATTCAGTCGCAGATTCTATTCTGGCACTTTAATACCCACAATTACTTTTACAGTCCACAATTCTACTTGCAGTATTAACCATTTCGTCATACATTTTACAGTCCACTTAGATACATTCTGCAGTTTTAACCATTCTTCATTACTTTGACAGTCCAAATTCTATTCTGGCAGCTTTAGAACCTTCTGTCATTACTTTTTACAGTCCACAAATTCTTCGCATTACATTTGTCATACTTTTACCACAAATTCTATTCTGGCAGCTTAGAACCATTCTGTCATTACTTTTTACAGTCCACAAATTCTATTCTGGCAGCTTTAGAACCATTCTGTCATTACTTTTTACAGTCCACAATTCTATTCGGCAGCTTTAGAACCATTCTGTCATTACTTTTTACAGTCCACAAATTCTATTCTGGCAGCTTTAGAACCATTCTGTCATTACTTTTTACAGTCCACAATTCTATTCTGGCAGCTTTAGAACCATTCTGTCATTACTTTTTACAGTCCACAAATTCTATTCTGGCAGCTTTAGAACCATTCTGTCATTATTTTTACAGTCCACAAATTCTATTCTGGCAGCTTTAGAACCATTCTGTCATTACTTTTTACAGTCCACAATTCTATTCTGGCAGCTTTAGAACCATTCTGTCATTACTTTTTACAGTCCAACAATTTATCTGCCTTCATACACCACTTTTCATTACTTTTACGTCAACCATTCTATCTACTTTTTAACATTTCATTCTTTTTACAGTCACACATTCTATTCTGGCATTTAAACCATTCTGTCATTACTTTTTACAGTCCACAAATTCTATTCTGGCAGCTTTAGAACCATTCTGTCATTACTTTTTACAGTCCACAAATTCTATTCTGGCAGCTTTAGAACCATTCTGTCATTACTTTTTACAGTCCACAAATTCTATTCTGGCAGCTTTAGAACCATTCTGTCATTACTTTTTACAGTCCACAGATTCATTCTGGCAGCTTTAGAACCATTCTGTCATTACTTTTACAGTCCACAATTCTATTCTGCACTTTAGAACCATTCTTCATTACTTTTTACAGTCCACAATTCTATTCTGGCAGCTTTAGAATCCATTCTGTCATTACTTTTTACAGTCCACAAATTCTATTCTGGCAGCTTTAGAACCATTCTGTCATTACTTTTTACAGTCCACAGATTCTATTCTGGCAGCTTTAGAACCATTCTGTCATTACTTTTTACAGTCCACAAATTCTATTCTGGCAGCTTTAGAACCATTCTGTCATTACTTTTTACAGTCCACAAATTCTATTCTGGCAGCTTTAGAACCATTCTGTCATTACTTTTTACAGTCCACAGATTCTATTCTGGCAGCTTTAGAACCATTCTGTCATTACTTTTTACAGTCCACAAATTCTATTCTGGCAGCTTTAGAACCATTCTGTCATTACTTTTTACAGTCCACAGATTCTATTCTGGCAGCTTTAGAACCATTCTGTCATTACTTTTTACAGTCCACAAATTCTATTCTGGCAGCTTTAGAACCATTCTGTCATTACTTTTTACAGTCCACAAATTCTATTCTGGCAGCTTTAGAACCATCCTGTTCATTACTTTTTACAGTCCACAGATTCTATTCTGGCAGCTTTAGAACCATTCTGTCATTACTTTTTACAGTCCACAGATTCTATTCTGGCAGCTTTAGAACCATTCTGTCATTACTTTTTACAGTCCACAGATTCTATTCTGGCAGCTTTAGAACCATTCTGTCATTACTTTTTACAGTCCACAAATTCTATTCTGGCAGCTTTAGAACCATTCTGTCATTACTTTTTACAGTCCACAGATTCTATTCTGGCAGCTTTAGAACCATTCTGTCATTACTTTTTACAGTCCACAAATTCTATTCTGGCAGCTTTAGAACCATTCTGTCATTACTTTTTACAGTCCACAGATTCTATTCTGGCAGCTTTAGAACCATTCTGTCATTACTTTTTACAGTCCACAAATTCTATTCTGGCAGCTTTAGAACCATTCTGTCATTACTTTTTACAGTCCACAGATTCTATTCTGGCAGCTTTAGAACCATTCTGTCATTACTTTTTACAGTCCACAAATTCTATTCTGGCAGCTTTAGAACCATTCTGTCATTACTTTTTACAGTCCACAAATTCTATTCTGGCAGCTTTAGAACCATTCTGTCATTACTTTTTACAGTCCACAAATTCTATTCTGGCAGCTTTAGAACCATTCTGTCATTACTTTTTACAGTCCACAAATTCTATTCTGGCAGCTTTAGAACCATTCTGTCATTACTTTTTACAGTCCACAAATTCTATTCTGGCAGCTTTAGAACCATTCTGTCATTACTTTTTACAGTCCACAAATTCTATTCTGGCAGCTTTAGAACCATTCTGTCATTACTTTTTACAGTCCACAAATTCTATTCTGGCAGCTTTAGAACCATTCTGTCATTACTTTTTACAGTCCACAAATTCTATTCTGGCAGCTTTAGAACCATTCTGTCATTACTTTTTACAGTCCACAAATTCTATTCTGGCAGCTTTAGAACCATTCTGTCATTACTTTTTACAGTCCACAGATTCTATTCTGGCAGCTTTAGAACCATTCTGTCATTACTTTTTACAGTCCACAAATTCTATTCCGGCAGCTTTAGAACCATTCTGTCATTACTTTTTACAGTCCACAAATTCTATTCCGGCAGCTTTAGAACCATTCTGTCATTACTTTTTACAGTCCACAAATTCTATTCTGGCAGCTGTAGAACCATTCTGTCATTACTTTTTACAGTCCACAAATTCTATTCTGGCAGCTTTAGAACCATTCTGTCATTACTTTTTACAGTCCACAAATTCTATTCCGGCAGCTTTAGAACCATTCTGTCATTACTTTTTACAGTCCACAAATTCTATTCCGGCAGCTTTAGAACCATTCTGTCATTACTTTTTACAGTCCACAGATTCTATTCTGGCAGCTTTAGAACCATTCTGTCATTACTTTTTACAGTCCACAAATTCTATTCCGGCAGCTTTAGAACCATTCTGTCATTACTTTTTACAGTCCACAAATTCTATTCCGGCAGCTTTAGAACCATTCTGTCATTACTTTTTACAGTCCACAAATTCTATTCTGGCAGCTTTAGAACCATTCTGTCATTACTTTTTACAGTCCACAAATTCTATTCCGGCAGCTTTAGAACCATTCTGTCATTACTTTTTACAGTCCAAAAATTCTATTCTGGCAGCTTTAGAACCATTCTGTCATTACTTTTTACAGTCCACAAATTCTATTCTGGCAGCTTTAGAACCATTCTGTCATTACTTTTTACAGTCCACAAATTCTATTCTGGCAGCTTTAGAACCATTCTGTCATTACTTTTTACAGTCCACAGATTCTATTCTGGCAGCTTTAGAACCATTCTGTCATTACTTTTTACAGTCCACAAATTCTATTCTGGCAGCTTTAGAACCATTCTGTCATTACTTTTTACAGTCCACAAATTCTATTCTGGCAGCTTTAGAACCATTCTGTCATTACTTTTTACAGTCCACAAATTCTATTCTGGCAGCTTTAGAACCATTCTGTCATTACTTTTTACAGTCCACAGATTCTATTCTGGCAGCTTTAGAACCATTCTGTCATTACTTTTTACAGTCCACAGATTCTATTCTGGCAGCTTTAGAACCATTCTGTCATTACTTTTTACAGTCCACAAATTCTATTCCGGCAGCTTTAGAACCATTCTGTCATTACTTTTTACAGTCCACAGATTCTATTCCGGCAGCTTTAGAACCATTCTGTCATTACTTTTTACAGTCCACAGATTCTATTCCGGCAGCTTTAGAACCATTCTGTCATTACTTTTTACAGTCCACAGATTCTATTCTGGCAGCTTTAGAACCATTCTGTCATTACTTTTTACAGTCCACAAATTCTATTCTGGCAGCTTTAGAACCATTCTGTCATTACTTTTTACAGTCCACAAATTCTATTCCGGCAGCTTTAGAACCATTCTGTCATTACTTTTTACAGTCCACAGATTCTATTCTGGCAGCTTTAGAACCATTCTGTCATTACTTTTTACAGTCCACAAATTCTATTCTGGCAGCTTTAGAACCATTCTGTCATTACTTTTTACAGTCCACAAATTCTATTCTGGCAGCTTTAGAACCATTCTGTCATTACTTTTTACAGTCCACAAATTCTATTCTGGCAGCTTTAGAACCATTCTGTCATTACTTTTTACAGTCCACAGATTCTATTCTGGCAGCTTTAGAACCATTCTGTCATTACTTTTTACAGTCCACAAATTCTATTCTGGCAGCTTTAGAACCATTCTGTCATTACTTTTTACAGTCCACAAATTCTATTCTGGCAGCTTTAGAACCATTCTGTCATTACTTTTTACAGTCCACAAATTCTATTCCGGCAGCTTTAGAACCATTCTGTCATTACTTTTTACAGTCCACAAATTCTATTCTGGCAGCTTTAGAACCATTCTGTCATTACTTTTTACAGTCCACAAATTCTATTCTGGCAGCTTTAGAACCATTCTGTCATTACTTTTTACAGTCCACAAATTCTATTCTGGCAGCTTTAGAACCATTCTGTCATTACTTTTTACAGTCCACAAATTCTATTCTGGCAGCTTTAGAACCATTCTGTCATTACTTTTTACAGTCCACAAATTCTATTCTGGCAGCTTTAGAACCATTCTGTCATTACTTTTTACAGTCCACAAATTCTATTCTGGCAGCTTTAGAACCATTCTGTCATTACTTTTTACAGTCCACAGATTCTATTCTGGCAGCTTTAGAACCATTCTGTCATTACTTTTTACAGTCCACAGATTCTATTCTGGCAGCTTTAGAACCATTCTGTCATTACTTTTTACAGTCCACAAATTCTATTCCGGCAGCTTTAGAACCATTCTGTCATTACTTTTTACAGTCCACAGATTCTATTCTGGCAGCTTTAGAACCATCCTGTCATTACTTTTTACAGTCCACAAATTCTATTCTGGCAGCTTTAGAACCATTCTGTCATTACTTTTTACAGTCCACAGATTCTATTCTGGCAGCTTTAGAACCATCCTGTCATTACTTTTTACAGTCCACAAATTCTATTCTGGCAGCTTTAGAACCATCCTGTTCATTACTTTTTACAGTCCACAAATTCTATTCTGGCAGCTTTAGAACCATTCTGTCATTACTTTTTACAGTCCACAAATTCTATTCCGGCAGCTTTAGAACCATTCTGTCATTACTTTTTACAATCCGCAAATTCTATTCTGGCAGCTTTAGAACCATCCTGTCATTACTTTTTACAGTCCACAAATTCTATTCTGGCAGCTTTAGAACCATCCTGTCATTACTTTTTACAGTCCACAAATTCTATTCTGGCAGCTTTAGAACCATTCTGTCATTACTTTTTACAGTCCACAAATTCTATTCCGGCAGCTTTAGAACCATTCTGTCATTTTAGAATCCATACTACTACTTACTAATCTGTTTTTCTGTAGTCATTTGGTATTCTTTATGCTCTGCCTCCATGTCGCTCTTTTGTTTGAAAAGTTCTTCTTTGTGTTCAAGTTCGAGGTCCCTAAAATGACACAACAAATAAATAAACAAATTAAGAATAACCTAGGAATCTTCAAATAAGAACTGAAACGAGAAACATGGTCCCAACGTTCACTTATTTACAGGTCCGCCTATCTCAAATCACTATGACCTCATAATACTGTTGTAATAGAAAAATACTCTCAAACCAAGATAAAATACTGTCCATTACAACAATATTTTTTTTTAAAAAGCCATAATTGCGTCTGATTACCAGACCTGCATACATGCGCACATAGGTTATTCCTGACGACAAGTGGACTATCCAGTATTTTTGTGAAAAACAAAACGCCCAATTAAAAGTGCATGACTAACAACACGATTTGTTGCATGGATAATTCCAAAGGGACGCAACTGGTAAAATCTTAATCACCTATATGGTTTTCGTGGTTATCGCCCTTGGCTATTCAATCTGTAATTTCTTCACATCCACTTACGAACTCTCTGGACCTTGAGCGCTCCCTTATAATGTGTAGATTGTTATAAAATTATAAGTCTATAAAACGACCTACTTACGTCGGGGTAATTCAGGTCATGGCGGTAGCAGTAAACGACAGTCTTAAGGCTGGTACCGCCGTATACATTTTTTTTTTTTTTGTTTTTGCAGAACTCATAAACCAAATTGGTATGCTCTTTTTGTTGTTAATTGAAACAAAATTAAATCTCAGACTGATACAAAATATTATTAATGTTGTTATATCGAACTCATAATAAAAGGTGGGATATAAGCCATGCAAATATTATGTGTACCCAGGCTGGTATAAAAGAAACGGTAGAAATTAGGTGAAAGGCTTCGAACGGATCTGGATTCCCGTGACTGACGTACGTGTTGGTAGATGGTCCTTCACAATATGTATGGGCATGGGCACCTCAACGTGTCCAATACTCTGCTGATTATATATATATATATATATATATATATATATATATATATATATATATATATATATATATGTGTGTGTGTGTGTGTGTGTGTGTGTGTGTGTTTGAGAGAGAGTGAGAGTGAGATGAGAGAGAGAGTGAGAGAGAGAGAGTGAGAGAGAGAGAGTGAGAGAGAGAGAGAGAGAGAGAGAGAGAGAGAGAGAGAGAGAAAGAGAGAGAGAGAACTGATAGGTACCTAACCCCTAGACAAACTCCCCAGAAATGGCCCCCGCCTTAGGCTGTAAACTGAGTGCATTCATTTTCCTTTCAGGTACGTTTTGCTCTCAGTTTGACCTTTCCTCTCAGTCGGTTTCTTGTTTTATCATAGCAAAGTGAGCAACCCCTTCGTTTTCAGTTGCCCAATCGAGCAGAGTGCGAACGTGAACGTTTTATCTCGGAATTAAAATTTCTTTCAGTTTTTTTAAACAACAAAGTGAAACAAAACACGTCGTTTCTTTGTTATAGTTTTATATACACTTTTTGATAAGTTTTCACTAAATAAATATGAGAATTGCAATATACAGGTTTTAGGTTACACTGAATTTAGTGTGCCGGTGTGTTTCACGTGTTTGTTGTGAGTAAATTACATAAAAGTATAGATAGAATGCGCTTGGCCAAGGAGTTCACAACATTGCCATCCGGAAGTATAGCGGACCAACACACAAACTCTGTGTAACCATGAACGTTTATAGTCAGGTTAATACAGTTTAGTGAGAACAACTCACACACGCGGATGGCAAAAACAATAACAAAAGCCTGAGTGACGTCATCTTCGAACTATCTATAGCGTCTATGACACACTGGTGTTCGTGAACTGAAAACGAACGGAGACAAAAATGAAGGCACTCAGTTTAAAGCCTTATTCATACAATTCTCTGCTGACTGAACAACCTGCAAGAGCACTGAAACGACCGTGTCCGCTAAAAAGTGGATTGATGAATAGGTCAAATATAATATGTTGATAAATTATAACTAAATAAATATATAATAACAAAGTACATGTATCAATCGATAAATAATAATTACCTAACATGGTCTTGGTGTTGTGACGTAAGCATGTCTACTTTATCCTTCAAAAACTCTTCTGCCTGAAAAGAACACAATAATTATAGACTTAATAATTAATCAACAAAGGTCTATGTTACATACTGGATGCTATGCGTTTTGGTAAAATATTCACAACATCCGCCAGTCTAAGAGTGAGTTATGAAATATAAGGAATTACTCAACAAACAGTTCTCCTCCGTCAAGGATGTTGTCTTACATACCCGAGTCCGGTTACAAACTATGCTGTATGACCTTGATGACCCCCTAGCTTACTTTGCGACCCTGCACTGCGACTAACGCCTGGATTTTACAAGTCTTCCAATACATTATCCTAAGGATAAATTCCCCGTTGGAGATGTATATAATCTTATTATCATTTCTTTATTATATGCAAACTACCGACTCTGCTTAATACGGGTCCCAAGCCGCGCCTCAAATTATGATGATGATGAAGATGATGATGATGATGATGATGATGATGAGGAGGAGGAGGAGGAGGAGGAGGAGGAGGAGGAGGAGGAGGAGGAGGAGGAGGAGGAGGAGGAGGAGGAGGAGGAGGAGGAGGAAGAGCAGTGTTGCTCGTTGGGCCAGCTACTCAACAGTGTAAAAAGAAGAAGGCTACAGAAACCAACCAGAAAATCCACAAACATAAAACGACATGGTACCAGGCATACATGGCAGCACAAGACAGGGAGAAATGGAGAATCTGGACGGCCCAACGTGTCAAAGAAACGGAAGGAACAAAGGTCTATGTTACATAATCGATGCTATACGTTTTGATAAAATATTCACAACATCCGCCAGTCGGGGAAACGTATCAACACACAAAACTATGTGTAGCCTTGAAATGAAGTGAGTAGGAAGACAACAGAGAATAAAAACTTCGCAGCGCGATGGGGGCTCGTACCCAAGACCTTGCATACTGGTACGACAACTCGTCCTGGCCGGACTCTACCGTATGAGCTATCCACGACCTCTGATGTGTGGCCTTGAATGTTCATTACAGTGTGAATGATATAATATTGTCATAAGTGATCTCAAAATAGCTGTCCAAAAACAATAACAAAGAGTTGAGTGACGTCGACTTCGTTCATTCTATACTGATTTCAACTAGAAGAATATACGACTATTCCAATGAGTTACCTTTTGTTTCGTTTGTCGATGGTTCATGCGTTCT
>NC_088372.1:33398235-33400735 GCF_034508935.2 Berghia stephanieae
TGTGTGTTGAGAAGTCGTTTACTCTATGCATTTTTTTAACCAGTTAAATGCTGTGCTCTCTATAGACATGAATTTAAAATTTAGGCCAGAAAACTCGTCCTTCAAATATCGATCGAGTTAAATAACCCTCATCTTAGGAAGAACTCTCAAACCCCGATCTCGCGATTTAAATTGACCCTCATCTTGACAAAAACGCTCAAACCCGGGACCTGGCAAGGACCTTTTTTTTTTTTTTTTCCAAGACGAGGGTCATTTTAATCGAACGGCAAGGTCCCAGGTTTGAGAGTTTTTGCCAAGAAGAAGGTCATTTAAATCGATGGATATTTGAAGGACGATTTTTTTGGCCAAATTTATAAATACGTTTTTTTTTTCTTCTCCCTCCAAAGTACGGCAGTTAACTGGTAAAATAAATGGTTTTGGGTTTGGGAAAGGCTACATGTGAAAGGCTAGGGGAGCTCAGAGGTTAAGGTCATGCAAGAGTTCAGAGGTTAAGGGTCATGCAACATCGATGCAGCATACTATTTTAAAAATTTATTTTGAATGTCTAGAGCAGCAAAGTCATTGTGGTGCTCGCAACTCACGGTTGAGGACGACTCATTGTTCTCGGATTGACTCCTGTAGATTGAGCCTGAGCCTGAGCCCCTTGGCTCGACGATGGTTTGGCTGGTCTTTATAACAAGGAAGATGAGCCACGCATGTGACATGATTAGATATGTAACCCAAGAGAGCCCCGGCTCAAACCGGTATTATGTCGGGATGAATAATATGATGCCAAAAAGTAAATTTAAATCTAAAATCATGATCAGAAATACGAAATTTTGGGTTTTGGCAATTCGTGCTCGGAAATATCTGAAAATCAAGGAAAATCACCACTCAAACAAAGCTACGTCTCTTCGAAGTTGACGTCACTCAGGTCTTTGTTATTGTTCTTTTATTTTTTTTTTTTCATTCATACTCACGAGTAATTCTCACCAAACTGTATTAATCAGACTATAAACGTTCAACGTTACACATAGTTTTGTGTGGGGGTCCATTATTTTTCCGGATGGTAATGTTGTGAGTTTCTTAGCCAAGCGCAGAGCATCTATAAATGACATTACAAAGTGTGTCAGGCTACAAGTTAACGAAGGCGACGGCTTGTCTGAGTCCGACTAAAGCTGCAAACTGAGTGCCATCAGTTTCCTCTCCGGTCCGTCTTGCCCTCCATTTGACCTTTCATCACAGTCGGTCTCTTATTTTATCAAAGCGAAGTGAGTGCAACTCACTCGTTTTTAGTTGCGGAACCGAACAGGACCCGAACGCGAACGTTTTATCTCGGAATTAAAATGTCTTTGTTTCCAACCAACAAAGTGAAAAAACACTCCGAGTTTCGTGGTTATATTATTTAGAACATCTTTGGATGATCAGTTCTCACTAAATAAATGTTTGAATAGTATTATAAACATTTTAGGTTGCACGTCATTTTGCTTGCCGGTGTGTTTCTTGTGTTTGTTGAGAGTAAATGTACAGAAATGTACAGGGTCTATGACACATTGGTTATTCATGAACAGGAGACGAAAAGAAATGCACACAGTTTACACCCTAAGGGACATAACCCGATTAACGCATTCAACTCACTGCACTTTTTGGTTTTATATTTTGATATATCATGTATTATTATAACATAAGATTAAGCCGGTAACGACAAGAATGAATTCCTTTTTAGCGTACTCGAGAAAAGATTAATAATAATTTTTAATAAGACAAACCATTTAACGGCAAGAATGAATTCTTTACTCGAGATAATAATGTGCTGAACTTTTTAAAAATATCGGATCCCGAATTGAGAATTTACTTTTCTGATTTGGTTTTTAGATTTCATAAGTCATAATACATGCGCGTTTATATAAAGTAATATCCACTAAGCGTGCCCAAAGAGCTTTACACGAGTCACTAACAAGCTCACCTTGGGCTATCTTCCTGTGTAAAGTCGAAGAAATCTTCCTTCAGTGTGACGGCCTGTCGGCTCTTGCTTCTGGATAAAATGTAACCTGGCCCAGTGACCACGGGGACCATAGGAGGCTGGGGTAGGATGGAAAGGAGAGGCGGAAGTTGGTGGGTGAGGGGGGGGGGGATGGGAGGGATGACGTGGAGTGGAGTGGATTGGAATGGATTGGAGTGGAGTGATGGAAAGAGGAAAAGTGAGAAGGGTGATTGTGATTATTGTAAGAAATAAAGACAGTGGTGAAGAAGAGAAGTTAAACGCAGAAACAGAACGCCGCCATCGTAAACTTATAGCCTGACACTGACCAAAAAATGACGTCAAAAGACAAGTCTTTGGGTATAAAAGAAAACAAATCATGAGTTGTGTTCAATAGTCCAACCAATGGAATCTCTTGTTTCCTTGAGCACTACTAACGACAACTCACTACACACTGCACAATCCTAAAAAATGACGTCAAATTGTAAGTCCTAGTGGGTTTTAGTGTCAGGCCATAAGTTTACGATGGTTACGTGCGTA
>NC_088372.1:33405735-33428235 GCF_034508935.2 Berghia stephanieae
AACACTTCAACCAATGAAATAATTGTTTCCATGAGCTCTACTAACTACAACTCACTAGGCGGTGCAAAAACCAAATAATGACGTCAAATAACAAAGACCAGAGTGACGCCATCTTCGTTCAACTATAAATTTGACACCTTGGAACACAAATTTGACACCCAGGAATATATAGTGGACACCTTGGAATATATATATTTGGACACTTTGGAATATATAATGGACACCTTGGAATATATATTTGGACAATTTGGAATATATAATGGACACCTTGGAATATATATTTGGACACTTTGAAATACATAATGGACACCTTGGAATATATATTTGGACACCTTGAAATATATATTGGACACCTTGAAATATATATTTGGACAATTTGGAATATATATTTGGACACCTTGAAACATATATTGGACACCTTGAAATATATATTTGGACAATTTGGAATGTATATTTGGACACCTTGAAACATATATTGGACACCTTGAAATATATATTTGGACAATTTGGAATATATATTTGGACACCTTGGAATGAATATTTGGACACTTTGGAATATATATTGGACACCTAAGAATCAACAGGTAAGACTCGAATTTTTAAAACAGTCAGGCTATTGTTTTAAAGCGCAAATGATAATAAAAAGCAATTAACTAGAAATGCCGAAAAAGGGACTTAACAGGTTTTGGAAGTCACCTCCTCTTACCAGGTTCACCCCAACGTTATTACAGTTTTGAGGCAATGCGTCACACATTGTATTGTATGTACTTCATTGTGCTATCTATGTCAATAGTGTGCGGGGTTTATGGGGAGAACACAGCAAGTTAATATTGTAATACAGGATTATTCAAAATAATTCGTCACATTTCAAAGGGCCATACATAATTCAGTAAGCAATAAAGACACACACTTGAAACACACACCAAATTAAAGAAACATTTTATTATGCTTTAGTCACAAAGAGTTCCATTAATCTGAAACAAGTAGTTTTAAACCAAAATACATTAAGTTAACAACCGGTACATTTTAAAACGTGTTCAACACTTACTCATGTTTTTACTAGGGAACAGAAGTGTGATGTCAAAATACTGGTTCCAATATGATTGGAAGTGTAAAGCTGGTCTTCCGGAGGACTGGATACAATGATTGTGCAACTGATATTCTAGTGTCAGAGTGATGACATCTTATTTTCTAGCCTAAATATATGCTGGTCGTCAATACAGATCACCCGCCCTCGCTCTTTTGAGCCCCGTTATCATAGAAATCTGCCAATACAATCGCTCCATCAGTGGGGACTTTCCACCTGTCCAACATCTACCCGATGTGGGCTAGAACCCGAAACCGTAGAGCATCTAGTTGAACGGTTTGTTGTGACGAAGCTTCCGGGCGGGTTTGCGACGGTGCACGAGTGCGGTGAAGAATTTGCTGATTGGTTCGGTCGTCATAACATAGTAGTGAGAGCACCATTAAAAGCTGCTGCCAATACATCCTGCGACTAAAATAGTTATGTCACCTTATATGTAACATGTTCATTATTTATAAATTGTCCGGAGACAGGTTGACTGAAATGAAGAATCAATCAATAAAGATGGGAGAAGATAGATTGAAATGATTCGGACTGTTTAGAGACGAGAGAGGGAGTATTGGACTTACAAATAGCGGGAATTAGAAAAAAGGGACGCCCAAAGACTAGATGGTTGGATAAGGTAAAGGACGATATGAAAGAACTGGGCCTGGAAGAAGATGATGCTCTGAACCGAGATGCATGGAGATGTGGTATCCATTATGGCAAACCTGCAAAATGAGGAATACGCTGAAAGAAGAAGAAGAAGAAGAAGAAGAAGAAGAAGAAGAAGAAGAAGAAGAAGAAGAAGAAGAAGAAGAAGAAGAAGAAGAAGAAGAAGAAGAAGAAGAAGAAGAAGAAGAAGAAGAAGAAGAAGAAGAAGAAGAAGAAGAAGAAGAAGAAGAAGAAGAAGAGAAGAAGAAGAAGAAGAAGAAGAGAAGAAGAAGAAGAAGAAGAAGAAAGAAGAAGAAGAAGAAGAAGAAGAAGAAGAAGAAGAAGAAGAAGAAGAAGAAGAAGAAGAAGAAGAAGAAGAAGAAGAAAGAAGAAAGAAGAAGAAGAAGAAGAAGAAGAAGAAGAAGAAGAAGAAGAAGAAGAAGAAGAAGAAGAAGAAGAAGAAGAAGAAGAAGAAGAAGAAGAAGAGAAGAAGAAGAAGAAGAAGAAGAAGAAGAAGAAGAAGAAGAAGAAGAAGAAGAAGAAGAAGAAAGAAGAAGAAGAAGAAGAAGAAGAAGAAGAAGAAGAAGAAGAAGAAGAAGAAGAAGAAGAAGAAGAAGAAGAAGAAGAAGAAGACCGGAGAAAAGGTTACATACTTCCGTCTCTACCCTTTTCGAAGTCTTGATTGATTTTTGTTGTTGTTGAAGTCGGGTTACACTTTCTAGAGAGAAGTATCTCTAGTAGAACTAACGACAGCTACAATTCGGTCCTTTAATTGATTCATTCCTTGACACCCGTGGGAGCAGGTTGTACAGACACGATATCTATTATGTATTTGACGATTCGTTTTGAATAACCCAGTACATTTTATATCGGTAAGTGGAGTAGAACATGGGGTCTTTCAGCAGTGATTCCTTTGTTAACTGGTTAATCCTATACCTATCGAACTCAAATCAATATGTATCAAAGAATACATCAATATCTTTTTAATATGTTTCAGTACCGTAATGAAATCTCAATTGAACGCCAAAAAAATCTACAACAAAGCATGAGTGCCGATTCAATAACGCAAAAGTCAATCCATTTCTCAACACTTTATTAATAAAATCATTCTAAAAAGTCTTTCAAAATAGCATTCAATACGTATAGCATTTATTTCGTGTTTGAGTGGAATAGATCGTTCGTGGAAGGGAAGGACATAGCCACGCCCCTCGGACAGTCTGAATGTAAACAATGGCAGTTAGTGCAAAACTAATCAAATAACTCAGGATTTACCGTCAATGGTATGTATTTGAGTAAAATACTCACTACTTCTACATGTCTGGTCAATCGTACCATCATATAAAAGTATGTGTACCTTTAACGTTTAAAGTTTGATTGCGTAAACCTGATGAGAAATAGTCATCCAAAATGGTATAAAAATTATAACAACGATCAGAGTGATGCCAATACGATTCAATCGTCTGATGTCACGCCGCGTGGCAACGGCGGCCATCTTGGTTCTAAACAAAGAAAATCATTACTTTTTATTTTTCATGCTGGCTAGAACTTTTCATATGTCTTGTGATCAGAATGTGTAAAAGTCAAAATATGATCAAATGTATGTGTTTTTTTCCCTCTGGATACCCTTTATGCTCGCCGGAGAAATATTTCTTACTGGCGTCCGCCATTGTTCCGATAGTTTAGAGCCAGTGTTACTAAGTTACCATGCGTAATTAGGAAGGAAGTGACGTTACGACTGTTGAAGAGTATTTACTTCAATCTACTGTTTGTAAACAATCAGATATGTTTGTCCGAGCGGGCTTGAGGTGTGTCACACTCCCGAATTTTAATTGGTCAATAATCTACTGATTAATAAAAGACACCTAGTGGAAGGGGA
This sequence comes from Berghia stephanieae, assembly GCF_034508935.2. Classification (NCBI taxonomy): domain Eukaryota; kingdom Metazoa; phylum Mollusca; class Gastropoda; order Nudibranchia; family Aeolidiidae; genus Berghia; species Berghia stephanieae. The sequence goes on from NC_088372.1 coordinate 33,409,329, forward strand.
CATAACCAATGGCAGTACTGCTAAGCTAAGCAAACTACACGGTATTACCATCCACGATGTGCGTTTCAGTAAAATACTCACGAGATCTATACGCCTGATCATTGGTACCATCACATAAAAATGTGTATAATCTTTAACATCTATGGTCTGATTGAGCAAATCAAGTGAGAATTGATCATTATTAAAATGGCTCTAAAAACAAAAACTAAGAGCTGAGTGACGTCAATTTCGATCCATCTATAGATAGAACGAAGTTGACGTCACTCTGGTCTTTGTTATTGTATTTTTGCCACCCACGTTTATGAGCAATTCTCACTAAAATGTATTTACCATATTATAACCGCCACACACACACACACACACCCACACACACACACGCGCTCAATGTTTAAAATAAAAGAAATAATAATAATAATAATAATAAAATAATAATAATAATATAATAATAATAATAATAATAATAATAATAATAATAATAATAATAATAATAATAATAATAAAATAATAAATAATAATAATAATAACAATAATAATAATAATAATAATAATAATAATAATAATAATAATAATAATAATAATAATAATAATAATAAGGTGAATAATAATAATATAATATAATAAAATAATAATAATAATAATATAATAATAAATAATAATAATAATAATAATAATAATAATAATAACAATATAAAATCTAATGAGCTACTACCAAGATAACAAACAAAACAATTAAAAATAAAAGGCTATACAAAACATGTGTAATGACTATCGGTTTACAAATCAAACACAACACATAAAAACAATGTTCATAATAAATGCGTTCTCATGAGATGAAAGGTATTATACATCTAACTAAAAACCCACTATTCAAAACCGTTCAAAGTAAAATCGTTCTTCAAATAAACGATCGACTTAAAATCGACTCTTTCATTGGCCAAAAACTCTCCAAACTCGAGATTTTGACCGGTATGCATAAACACTTAATTTGCATATATTTAATTAATAATAATAATAATAATAATAATAATAATAATAATAATAATAATAATAATAATAATAATAATAATAATAATAATAATAATAATAATAATAATAATAATAATAAATAATAAAATAAATAAATAATTAATTAATAAAAAAAAATATATAAATAAAATAAAATAGAAATAAAATTAAATTAAAAAAAAAGAAAACCAACAAATAACAAAACAAACGTACACACACACACACACACACACTCACAACTAATAGTTCATATATATATTTCTTACCAGTTTAATAATTAAATTCATTTAAAGGGGTCCGATCCATTCGGACAAAATACTATCTTGAGACGCCAGGTCACAAATTTGATGGTGGGGTTGAAATTTAAAATTAAAAAACCCCACAAAACAAAGAAAAAAAAACAAAACAAAACACGCAACAAGACAAAAGGTGCTTTTTGTATAGAGACGCCATAATGTGTAACCGAACGTGTCAATTAAACACACGCACTGATAACAATGAATAGCCTTGTTTTAGGGCGGGTGTAGCTATTTTGTTATAATATCATTATTCTGATCGTAACAGAAAAGAGCAAACGATCATAAAGCTGACAAGAATATTTACGACAGTCAAGTGCAAAACTAAGTTGTAACGCAATGAAGTCAGTGTAGTGCACACACACACACACACACACACACACACACACACACACACACACACACAAACACGGAGAGAGAGAGAGAGAGAGAGAGAGAGAGAGAGAGAGAGAGAGAGAGATAAAGAGAGAGAGAGACAGAGAGAGATAAAGAGAGAGAGAGATAAAGAGAGAGAGAGAGAGAGAGAGAGAGAGAGAGAGAGAGAGAGAGAGAGAGAGAGGGAAGAAAGAGATAATAAGGGTAAAATAATGGGAGTGATCTATATTCATGTTTTCGTCCAACCGAGTCATCAATCACATGATTTGTTGAGGTCCAACGACGGATATTTCTTAACAAATGTAAACACGCTGCTTTGATTATGAAAGTTATAAATATACCCGTGTGTCAAGCTGAACAAAAATTTTTAAATTTCATTTAATGACCAATCGTGATGTAAGATATATCAAAAGCTGTGAACACTTTTCATTATGTGGGTCAATTTGAGCACACTTTGCAATGTGATCAATGACCTCAAGCACATGGAATATAGATAGTATGCGCTTGGCTAAGACGCTTATAACATTACCATCCGGAAGTATAACGGACCAACACACAAAACTGTGTGTATCCATGAACGTTTATAGTCGGGTTAATACAGTTCAGTGAGCATTACTCATAAACGCGGATGGCAAAAAACAATAACAAAGACCTGAGTGACGTCATCTTCGAATTATCTATAGATCATGCCCATTCATCTTTGTTTAATTAGTGATGGAACCTCTGAACCGGCTGTTTTTTGAGGGTTTATTTATTTTTGTTTTTGTTCTTTTATTGTGCGTTTGTGTGTGTGTGTGTCTTTTGTTTTTTGTTTTTTTTCCCCAGAGTATTGCAGAACAGAGATTAGGAAGAAAACTGACTTAAATGTGAGAATAACAACAATATTCCATGGATAGAATGAATCTGACGTCACTCAAGTCATTGTTATTGGGGGTTTTTTTTTGGCCTTCCGCGTTTATGAGTAATTCTTACTAAACTGTATTAAACAGACTATAATATACGTTTAAGGTTACACATAGTTTTGTGTGTTGGTCCGAATTATTTCCGAATGGCAATGTTGTGAGCTTCTTAGCCAAGCGCATACTATCTATAGATAGAACGAAGATGACGTCACGCAAGCCTTTGTTATTGTATTTTGCCATCCGCGTTTGTGAGTGATTCTCACTAAACTGTATCAACCACACTATAAAAGTTCATGGTTACATACAGTTTTGTGTGTTGGTCCGTTATACTTCCGGATGGCAATGTTATGAGCTTCTTAGCCAAGCGCATACTATCTGCTATGCACTTGGCTAATAAGTTCACAACATTGGCATCCGGAAGTATAACTGGCCAACACACAAAACTGTGTGTATCCATGAACGTTTATAGTCGGGTTAATACAGTTCAGTGAGCATTACTCATAAACGCGGATGGCAAAAAGTAATAATAAAGACCTAAGTGACGTCATCTTCGAACTATCTATAGCGAGAAAGAATTTGACGTTACTCGGTCTTTGTTATTGTTTTTCGGCAGCCATTTTTATGAGTAATTCTCACTAAATTGTTTTTATTAATCAGACTTTCAACGGTCCATGTTACACATTCTAGTATTGGATTCAATAGTCTGATGTCACGCGCCCGGCAACGGCGGCCATCTTGGTTCTAAACAAAGAAAATCATTACTTTTATTCTTCATGCTGGCTAGAACTTTTCATTCCCTTTTCATATGCCTTGTGATCAGAATGTGTAAAAGTCAATACATGATCAAATTGATGGGGGTTTTTTCCTCTGGATACGCGTTTAAGCTCGCCGGGGAAATATTTCATACGGCGTCCGCCATTGTTCTGATAGTTTAGAGCCAGTGTTACTAAGTTACCATACGTCATTAGGAAGGAAGTGACAATACGACTTTTGAAGACTATTGTGGACATTTTGGGTCAGCGGACGCCACCAAGCTCTTTGTTATTGTTCTAAGACAGCCATTTTAATGATTAGTTCTCACTAACGTCTATCAATCAGACACGATAGATAGTTCGAAGATGACGTCACTCAGGTCTTTGTTATTGTTTTGTGCCATCCGCGTTCATGAGTAATGCTCACTGAACTGTATTAACCACACTATAAAAGTTCATGGTTACATACAGTTTTGTGTGTTGGTCCGTTATACTTCCGGATGGCAATGTTATGAGCTTCTTAGCCAAGCGCATACTATCTATAAACGTTAAAGATTAACCACGGTTTTGTGTGCTAAGAAGCTCACAACATTGCCATCCGGAAATATAATGAACGAACACACACAAAATGTGTGTAACCTTGAACGTATATACTCTGGTTACAGTTTAGTCAGAATTACTCATAAACATGGATGGCAAAAATCAATAACAAAGCCCTGAGTGGCGTCAACGTCATACTATCTATATCCGGCTGGCGGATATTATGACTACTTTGCCTAAACGCATAGCATCAACCCAAAGAAGATCAAAAACATTGTAATAAAAAAATACTCACTGTTGTATGTTAAAACCATTCAAAGAATTTTGTCGTACGTTATGCGTTAGAAATCATAACATTGTGTCAGTAATGTCTTCTCAGATCTTAACTCCTCAGTGTGACGAACTCTCTCTCTCTCTCTCTCTCTCTCTCTCTCTCTCTCTCTCTCTCTCTCTCTCTCTCTCTCTCTCTCTCTCTTTCACACACACACACACACACACACACACACACATACACACAATCCGCCAATCACAACAATAGCAATCTCATAACGCAAGCAGGATCAAACGAATGCCTGCCAACTAGAAATATTGACAAAGTTATTGGAAATAAAGGAACAGACAGCGCACTGAAGTAGAGTAGTGCACAGAAAAAGAAAATACTTTTTTTCATTTATTTGGCCAGACTCTTTTTTTTTTTTTTAAATCATTTTTAACTTTTCTAACTTCAAATATCGTTGAATAAAAATTACCTCCAGGTTTTCATATAATATTCTTTGAACTTGTGAATTCTTGGCCACTATGAAAAAAACCTGTGGTACCCGAAGGACGCGTTTTTTAAACACAGTGCTTTTCAAATAAAAGTATAATACACCCCAGCATTGTCGAATTATTTTTAAAAGGGTGCACCACTTTGATAGAGTGAACTGGGGGTGTCATAAAACAACAATATAGTCACTCTAAAAAGCAACTTCATAAATACAATGGATACAACACGAGTAGAAATTTGATGTCATATTTATTACTCCATAGTGTCCTTTTTCCCCCCATTAAGCAACAATAGGGCAGAGACGTCGTGACGTCACGCCTTCTTCCATTCCGGTTCCAAAATCATTGGAAGTGTGCATGTAACTAGTCCTTTTGAGAGAACTAATACTGAATAGGTTACATATTGAATTATAAGGTAGCGGGATGTTATCTGTAGTGCAGATTATTAGAGTGACGGGACCTAAACGAGAGTGGATGGATGATCTTTATTGACGACCGGCATGATTTATTTAGACTAGAAAATAAGACGCCACCACTCAGCAGAAACTATAAGATTCAGTTACACAAGGCTTGTATGTATGCAGTCCTCGGGAAGAGTGGTTTCACACTCGATATTTGAAGGACGCGTTTTCTGGCCAAAATTTTAAATACGTGTTTTTCCAGAGAATGGCAGTAATCTGATTAATGAGGCGATCACAATGTTTGTGGTGCGTCTTGAAAGGTGTCAGAAGGATTTTTGTTTGCTTTGGTATCTGAACAATGAGCCTGACCTGAATCCTGTTTTTTTTCCTTCCCCCTATTGTGAATAGATAGGCATGAATAGGCTAATAGTTAATTGTTGTGTATCTTACGCAAATTTCTTTCTCGATTTATTATGGGATTGATTGCAGTTTCGCCGGCGTAAAAGGAACATTGTTATTCAACATAGGATTTGGGAAGAGAGAGAGAGAGAGAGAGAGAGAGAGAGAGAGAGAGAGAGAGAGAGAGAGAGAGAGAGAGAGGGAGGGGTGGAAATAGACTTATGGTAGCGAAGAAATAGAGCGTGTTTTTGAGGTGTAAGGTGTGTGTATTTATTGTTTGATAAAGATCTGAACAAGTGTGTATGAAAGGTGCCAGACAAAGCAAGAAAGAAATATACAAGAAATAAAAATCATACCAAAAAAATCAGTCTACCTCGACTGGGGATCGAACCTCAGACCTCATGATTACCGGTCAGACGTGTTACCATTACACCACAGAGGCTCTCGATAGTTGGGACAATTTTAATATATATTTTCTTGATGCTACCTTATGTAACCTAATCATTTTTAGCATTCCGAAGGACTGGTTACATACATACACATTCCCAATGATTTAGGAACCAAAAGAGTGGAGGGTTTGATGTCACGACTTTTCTTCCCTATTACAGCGGTCTTAGATTCCATCAAAGTGAGAGGTTGATTATGGGGTATGGACAAAGGGTACATATCGATATCGTTGATTTTATTATTATGCCATACTCTGCAAAAACCCATATTTATAAATTTGGCCAGAAAACTAGTCCTTCAAATATCGATCGATTTAAAAGACCCTCATCTTGGAAAAAAACAAAACAACTCTAACACCTGGGACTTCGCGAAGGATTCAATAGTCTGATGTCACGTCCGCCCAGGAACCAGCAGTTTGGGTCTAAACAAAGGAAATCGAAGAAAATTATTCTTTACGCCATTGTTCCGATAGTTTAGAACCAGTTACTAAGTTACTGTGCGTCATTACGAGGGAAGTGACGTCACGACTGTTGAACCCTATTTGAGTTGGCAAGTCTGGCATATCATATGGTAAAAGGACGTATGTAACGTAAACAAAAATGAGTTGTTTTAATTTTATCCGGTTCACGGCGCACAATAATATCTGGGTCATGGAGTAATAATGTGCAATGTCACACTATCAGAAACCCAACATTTTGAAATTGGCTTCAACAGTCATGACGTCACTTCCTCGTAATGACGCAAAATAACTTAGTAACTGGCTCAAAACTATCGGAACAATGGCGGACGCCCTTATGAAATATTTCTCCGACGAGCAGAAAAGTGTATCCAGAGGAGAAAGGCATTATAAATCTGATCATGTTTTGACTTGTATACATTCTGATCACATGACATGTAAAAAAGTTCTAGCCAGCATGAAGAATAAAGAGTACCAATATTCTTTGTTTAGAACCAAGCTGGTGGTTGCTGGGCGGACGTGAAAAAAAGACTGTTGAATCCAATTGAAACATAAAACAAATCCTTAAAAAACTAAGCCCATTTATCATAAGACGGCAAATGCCACCGCATGACCCACCACGGGTTAAGAGTTAAATAGAGAAACAATAAGACATTTCCAAATATTTGGCAACGTTCGGTTCAGTGCTTACTGTAGTTACATAATGGGTAGCTGACCGATCGCTCTTTGACATGAGGCTCAGGGTACGTGCGTGGCCTTCGTAAAGTTATGGCCTGATACTGACCAAAAAATGACGTCAAAATGCCAGTCTTTTGCCACAAAAGAAAACAAATCGTGAGTTGTATTCAATAGTTCAACCAATGTAATAATTTGTCTCCATGAGCTCTACTAACGACAACTCACTAGGCGGTGCAAAAATCAAATAATGACGTCAAGCTGCCAGTCCTTTTGGATTTCAGTATCAGGCTATAACATAACGATGGCTCCGGTATGTGACCGGAGCTTTTTGTCAACTCAAATCCTGGCGCTGACCTAAAAAAAAAATGAGGTCAAAAGACAAGTCGATGGCTCCAAAAGAAAACAAATGGTGAGTTGTATTCAATAGTTCAACCAATGGAATCATTTGTTTCCTTGAGCACCACCAACGACAACTCACTGGGCGCTGCACAAACCTAAAAATATAGATAGAATGAAGTTGACGTCACGCGGGTCTTTGTTATTGTTTCTTTTTTTTTTTGCAATCCACGTTAATGAGTAATTATCACCTTCGCGAAATCCCAGGTTTGAGAGGTTTTTTTTTTGCCAAGATGAAGGTCATTTAAATCGATCGATATTTGAAGGACGAGTTTTCTGGCCAAATTTTTAAATATGAGTTTTTTTCCGAGTACGGCAGCAATAGCGTTCCCCACAAACACCTGAAGACCTCACGTTATTCCTCACCCGCCGACCTGCGTCATGAAAACTGTGAAACAATCAAATAAACTGATTGACCGTATGATATTCTAATGGGCTAATAATCAATGACACGCTAAATGGGAATCGTAATGGGTAGACCAGCTAGAATGCATTTTTTGAACCATCGATTCTAATCAACTATTTCAAGGTTTCAATTTATTTATTTATTTATTTATTTATCCATTTATTTATTTATTTATCCATTTATTTATCTATTTATTTATTTATTTATTTATTTATTTATACAATTTTGTTAATTCATGTTATCATTTATTTATTGATTGATTTAACTTTATTTATTTATCTACCTATTTAAATATTAGTATATCTATCTATTTATCCATCTATTTATTTATTTATTAATTATGTATTCTATCATCTAGCTTTTGTTTCTTATTCATTTATTTATTTATTTATTCACGTGGTTCTTTGTGTATCTGTGTATTTATATTGAATATATCTATTCATCCATTTAATTATTTATTAAGTTATTACTTATTTTACTATTTATTTATCAATTAATCAATTTATCTATTTCTTTATCTATTCAACCTTGGTATCTGTTTCATTCCTTTCACTAACTATAAACTTTACGAACTAATTTTCACGGTTCAAATGTCATGGTCACAAGAATTGTCCACACGTCTACTTCTATCTATTAAAAAATATTTTTTTATAAATTACACCCTTTCGCAACGGCACCATACAATCCAGTCGCCCAGACATTCCATGAAGGAATAGAGAAGATAATCCATCAAACAAGATGTCTGATATCAACAGGAATCACCCATGTTGTCTAAGTGAGAAAATTGGGGGTTAATCATCTTGCCCAAGGAAAAAAAAAGGGAAAAGTCCCTGAAGCGGGGCTCGAACCGGCAGTGATTGGGTAGCTGGGTCTGTTAGATCAGGCGGAAAGTACTTTGCGATAGACTAGCGCACTATCCAAAGGGTAGCAAGTCATAGGGAACAAAAGTGGTGTGTCAAAAAAAACAAAAAACAACTGGTTTCAATCTCATTGGAAGTGCTAAAACAACTACTCTAGAGGACTGGATAAATACCTTGTGTAACTGATGTTCTGGATTCAGATTGATGGCATCATATTTTCTAGTCTAAATATAAGCTGGTCGTCAATAGAGATACATTTATCCTCGCTCTTTTACATCCCGTAATCTTAAGAATCTGTCTGTACATCCTGCTACTAAAATAGATAATATACGGTCTTACGATTCAATACGTAACTTATTCATTACAAGTATAAGTCCTCCCAAGAAGGACGGGTTACATACACACTTCCAACGATTGTGGAACCGGAATAGTATAAGGCGTACGTCACAACTTCTCTGCCCTATTGCTATTGTCCGTTTCACTTTATAGAACCGGGTTACACTCTGATTGACACCAGGGGCCAAATCGATCGGAAGGATTTTTTTTTTCATATTAAAGACGGTACCAGATGGTATATTATAGAAATAATCCAATTCATTGAAGAGGTAAAAAAAAATAGAAAAGAAAAGAAAAAAGAAAAGAAATAAAACAAACAAAAAGCATTAAAATTAAAAAGACAACGGAAATTTAATATTCGTCAAGGATTCGGAGCATCTGATATGTGATAGAAGTGAAAAGAATTTTCAAATTGTTGTTGCTGTTGTTGTTGCTGTTAATGCTTTTGGGATGTGGTGGTGCTGCTATCGCTTCTATTATTGTTGTTTTTGATTGTTTGTGTGTCTGTGTATGTGTGTGTGTGTGTGTGTCTTGTAGTTGTTAGTGTATAATAATTGATGATTAATGATGATAATGATGATGACGATGATGATGATGATGATGATGATGATGATGATGATGATGATGATGATGATGATTATGATGATGATGAAGACAACAATAGCCTTCACACTGGCGGTGATAGAGGCAAAAATGCTGACGTCATTGACGATTCTGAAGAAGATGAATGCAGCGACGAGGTGCCAAGCTATTGATTACGCATATCCTTCATTACAAACATCATCAATCACTATTTGACAGCCCAAATGCATGAAGCCAGTATAATCTTCCTACCCCCCCCCCTCTCTCTCTCTCTCTCTCTCACACACACACACACACACACACACACACACATTCGACACCCCCCCCCCAACCCTATCATTCTCCACCCTCAATTCCATTGAGCAAGCCGCAAAATACCGCAGCTCAATTACATCCCGCAGGCCTAGCAACCAGCGTCTTTGTTAGCGTCCATGGCAACATCATTCAGGCAATCATCCAGGGGAAATAACTGCCGATAATAATAATAATAGCCTAATCCCCTGAGAGTGGAGCCATTTGCTGTGTCCCGTTCATACCGTAAATTTACTTTTATTTCCGGTCGAAATAATATTATATCCCCCCCCCCTCCCCCCCCCCCCCCCCCCCCCCCCCCCCAATCCCAATTCATTCACCGTCTCGCCAACCTAAAAGAAAACTTTCCCAAATGGAGCACGAATCTGAACGGTATAAAATATCTCTCTCTCTCTCTCTCTCTCTCTCTCTCTCTCTCTCTCTCTCTGTCTCTCTCTCTTTCTCTCTCTCACTCTCTCTCTTGCTCTCTTTCTCTCTCTCATTCCTCTCTCTCGCTCCCTTTCTCTCTCTAATTTCTCTCTCTTTCTCTCTCTCTCATTCCTCTCTCTCTCTCTCTCTCTCTCTCTCTCTCTCTCTCTCTCTCTCTCTAATACACACATATATTTATATATATATATATATATATATATATATATATATATATATATATATATATATATATATTCACCCTCTCTCTCCCTTTCTCTCGTCTCGTCTCTCTCTCTCTCTCTCTCTCTCTCTCTCTCTCTCTCTCTCTCTCTCTCTACGTCCTATCTCTTACATACGTTAAATTAATGTGTTTTTTAAATTTATTATTTTAATGTAGCCTATTTATTTATAAATTTAAAACAAGAAAACAAATGCTTATCGTTGGGGATAAACATCAAACAGTCTCTCTACCCTCTCCACCGAAAGATGAGCTAAACACCATGAAATAAATAACAATGTGATATTGAATGTAAGCTTCAATCTAATATACGAAAACAGATAAAATGGACGTTTCGGGTTTCCCCTTTATCAACAAAAGAGGATGAATGAAACTCTATAGACGAATGAGATAACGTGGTAGTGACGTTGTTTTTTCAGCTTAACAACACAAGTACCACATGATCTCATTCGTCTGTAGTAATAATTTCATTCATCCTATTTTGTTGATATAAAGGGGAAACTCGAAACGTCAATTTTATCTGTTTTCGTCAATTAAATTGAAGCTTACATTCAATTCCACATTGTTATTTATTTCTTCGAGCTTCGAGCAGCAACATTTACAATACGGGTTATACACCATGCAAAACGAGTAACCCACTCATGAATTGGGTGGAAGGGCGATTTTGTCATGAATAATGGGAGCTAATCAATCCACTTGTTGCTCATGTAAATTGAGGCATGGTATTATTACGGTCGCTTCCCTTTGATTGTACTTGTTTTGCCAAGACAAAAGTAATGGTTATATTCTTAGGATGATGATGATGATGATGATGATGATGATGATGATGATGATGATAATAATATTAATAATTATATTATTATTATTAATAATAAAATAATAATAATAATAATAATAATAATAATAATAATAATAATAATAATAATAATAATAATAATAATAATAATATTATTATTATTATTATTATTATTATTATTATTATTATTATTATTATTATTATTATTATTATTTTTATTATTATTATTATTATTATTATTATTATTATTATTATTATTATTATTATTATTATTATTATATGTCCAAATTGATTAAGGGGGTCCTAATAACTCATTTGGTAGACCATGAGCTCACATGCAAAAGGACCAATATCAACCAAGGGTAAAATCGAGATTCTTTTCTGGACCAACCCCCTTTACCTGTCCACCAAGCAGTGATTAGGTAACTGGATCTGTTAGATCTGGCAGAAGGTACTTTATGATAGGCTAGAATCCTTTCCTACAGAGGTGGCAAGCAATTTCTACAGTCCGTTTCACGCTGTAGAAACCGGATAAAACTCCGGCTCCAAGGGCCCAATGGCTCTGAAGGACTACTACGAGTAAAACCCACCAAAAAAAAACAACTGATTTATGAGTACACAACATAATAGCATGTTGAGATAGTGGGTCACATTAAATCTGCTAGAAATTTTTTTTTATAAACAAATGTGAATAAACGAGTCTAATCCGTGCTCTGTCCAAGTTATTTCGAAGGTGAGAATTGAATTCACAACTCAAAAAAAAAAAAAAAATAAATAAATAAAGGGAGACTTTAAGCACAGATAAATAAAATGTACTTGATTTTGATTATTATAATTTTATATTTGATTTTCTGTTAGGTATCTGAATCATACGGATGTAATGAAGCTATAGTTAAAAAATGCAATTATGAAGCTATAGTTAAAAAATGCAATTATGAAGCTATAGTTAAAAAATGCAATTTTTAGCATTTATATCAACCCAACATTTTAAAGTCGTGTTGAAGTGATAGTTAACAAATGTAATTTTCGCATTTATTTCGACCCAGTATTTTAAAGTCGTGTTGAAGTGATAGTTAACAAATGTAATTTTTAACATTTTAATCAACCCAACATAATACTGTGTTGAAGTTATCATTAACAAATGCAGTCTTTAGCAGTTATATTGACCCAACATATAACAGTGTTGAAAGGATTGTTAACAAATGCAATATTAAACCTTTAAACCGAGACAACATAGCATAACACTATGTTGAAGCGATAGTTAACATAATATACAATTTTTATCATTTAAATCAACCCAACATAATACTGTGTCGATGCGATAGTTAAGAGATACAATTTTTACATTTCAAATTGACCCAATATTTAACTTTGTTTTAGCGATAGTTAACAGATACAATTTTTAGTATTTAAATTGACCCAACATCTCACTGTGAAGAAGCAATAGTTAACAAATACAATTTTTAGCATTCAAATTGACCCAAAATATTACTGTGTTGAACCGATAGTTAACAAATACAAATTTTAGCATTTAAATTGACCAAAAAAATATCACTGGGTTGAAGACATAGTTAACAAATACAATTTTTAGCATCAAAATTTTACCCAAAATAATACTGAATTGAAGCCAGATCTATTAGACCTAGCAACCTAATCAGGGGAGCCGGAAAAAATCTTGACTTAACCTGGGATCGATCTCAGTCCCTTTGTGTGTGAAGCCAGTGCTCTACCAACTGAGCTACTTTAGAATTTATATTCTTTCTTCTAAATGAAACCAAAAAAAAAATATTACAAGTCTCACATTTATCATTGGTATAAAATCAGTTTTCACCACCATATAAACATTCCCACCATAATTGTATTATCAATACAAGGCAAAGTGATACTAAGCTGCTTGAAGCTCTGAACTGTACAAAGTAATAAACAAGCATGAATTCAACAGCTTTGAAAAATAACAAAGTACCAAACCCGGAACGTTTCAGGCTCAAAACCCTTCTTCAGCCAACAGCAAATAAACAATAAACATAAATACATTATACTTTTTAAAAAAAAACAGATCGACGACAGAGAAATATTGAAGATGCTTTCAATATTTCTCTTCAATATTTTTCTGTTGTTAATCTGTTTCTTTAGTTATTTACCTATTTATTTTTTCAATGTTTTATTTTGTTGACTGAAGAAGGGTTTTGAGCCCGAAACGTTCCGTATTTGATATTTTATTCTTTTTTGAAGCTGTTATATTCATGTTTGTTTATTACTTAGTATTATTAATACTGATTTGAGGTGATGTGTCACATGTGATCTTGTGTCATAATCGTCAAGAGAAACGTATTAAACAGTATTTGGGAACAATGCGTGTATCTCAATTGGACTTCCTGATGTGTTACTTGAAAGTAATCTATGAAGGCTTAAAATAACAGGAAATGAAGTGAGTAGGAAAGACAACAGAGAATAAAAACTTTGCGGTGGCGATGGGGTCTCGAACCCATTACCTTACTGGTACGACAACTCTGCTTGGCCTGGAAGATCATGACTCTACCGTATGAGCTATCCACAACCCCCCAAAAAAGTCGCTTCAAACCTTAGTCTAACTAGAGCCTTCTCTCCCCGACTTCTTGAGGTCATGGATTCAACACACACAAACGCTGCGACGTTAGTTGGCCAGTATTTAAGCTTAATAGCCAATATTCTCAACGCAAACATGTAACATAGAAACAATTGAGACATTGAGTATGCTCCGGTATTTGGGCTGAATTTTTTATTAAAACAGAAGGTAATTGTCTTCCAACCATATAAATCTATTTAAAATCAAACTTACTTCGGTCTCTGTCCAAATCGGAAATCCTGATCACAGTGATCCATAGCACTGGCCGGCCTGCTCATCATAGGGGATGGACTTGGGCTGGATGTCATCTTCACAGAGTCAGCGGTGAATCTTCCATTATCCAAACCAAGAACTTCTTGATACACGCTTTGATTCATAGTCGGCATTTTTCTTTTTTTTTACTGAAGAAGTAATAATACAATGATTTAGATGGTATTTAATCTTGGAGCATTTAGATAGCATTCACTAAACATGCTCAAAGCACTTTACAAAGGTTCCCTAATCGACAGCAACAATTAACACATGGAAACAGGGACATGATACCTATTAGGCGATATCAATACAATTTTTCTGACAGGAACAACATTCACTTTACACATATAAACTTAAGAATGATTCTTAACGTTTTTAAGAATGCATGAACTGCAAACTACCATGCGCTATAAAATTTGTTTTTAAAATGTGTAGACAACATAGTTATAGTCAAATCTCTCTTAGTGAATATCCCTTCAAGTCAACAACATACCCTCAAGCCCATTTTCTTTACTGCTATCATCCGCTTTATTCAAACGTTGACATCTCCATTAACGCCACAATAGCTCAAACTAATTTTGCTCACCAAATGCAGACAACACTTTCTAGCTACCCACTTTTTTTTCTTTCATTTCCTCACCACTCACCCAATCAATCTGACCTCAAGCTATCATTTTGCAGACAAGATACAATCACATTGACTTTCCATTTCTTGCTTCGCAAATATTTGTTATCACACACATTTTTTGTCCTTTTGTCCCATTCTTTAAAAAAAAAGTTCTTTACAGTCATTAGGCTCATGGACCTGGAGTTTATCCTAGTTTCTATAGTGTGACATGGACAATAGCAATTGCTTGTTACCCTTTGGATAGGAGCTAGTTTATCACAAAACACTTTCTGCCAGATCAAACAGAAAGCTAGGTGGAAAAGGGGTGAGAAAACAATCTCGACTTCACCCAAGATCAACCTCAGACCACTTGGGTGTGAAGTGAGGCTCTACCAACTAGCTATGTGTACCCCCATTGTTAAAAATAGTGTCAATTATTTTTAGTCCAGTCAATACTAATCAGATGAGAACAACAAAACCAATGTGTGAGGAGGTTTGACTGGTAAGTCATATTTGATTACAGTTTTGTATGGCTATAAATAACAACATCACCAAGATGTCAAGAAAATGTTGAAGTAAGCAATCATGTCAATAAGAAGACACATTTATTTTTTATAATGACGGGAAACCAACGGCACATGTAAAAAGCTACAAGATAACAGCAAAATCAGGATTATATAGGGGCAATTTTGAAGATGTCTGTGTATGTATAAAATCATCTTTTAAACTCCAGTTTCAGCTGTCAAACAGGACAGCACGTTGAAAGCCATGTTATGTTGTGCAAAACTACACTGCCATTCTCCCATGATTCAAACCATTCGAAGTGTGTATTTTAATGCCATAATCCTCTGGTTCTGTCTCAACTGTTTTGATATCACTGAGTCTTTGGAACTAATTGCTAAATTCTGAATTTATAGCAGAAGCTAAGATCACTTTTCGTCACTATCGGATAATACCGATTGATGATCTATTGTTTTGATTTTTTTTCTTTCCTTTAAATCTGTATTGCCAATATTGATAAAGTCCCAATGTTGATATATAAGTCATTTAGCAAATAATCATTGGCACAGAAGAAAACAACTGGCTAAATTATGTATTTTAAAATATATGTGCCTAATATAAAGCAAAATGACGACAGTTAACATACAGCTGTACTGTAATACATTAAATCAAAAAATCCCAACAGCTATCTGTGTGACACTAAACATTTGTTGATAGCTGCGTAAACGTGAGCTGCATCTATGATTTAACTTATCGAAGTGGTAATTCAGACTCGAGTCTGAATAGTCTCTCATGGCTATTTGGACTCGTATAGCACAGTTCCTATGAGATCCTCTTTTTTCTGTGTGTAGCCATGGGAAACTTCAGAATTGAGTCCAAATAACTGTAGCTTTAACTTAAACGAATCCATAAAGCTAATAAAATTGGCAGAGTGGAACATGTTCGGTCTCATGAATATTTACAAAAACAAAGGAATATTCAAATGTTAAGGTTTCTAATGATTGGATATGGTCTCATTGGACAATTTTCGGGAGGCCTTCCGTAAGCTCCTCGTGCTAATAGAAAAAATGCTACTATATATTGTCAAATTGAATAAATAAACACCTGACAAAAGATCCATGGTGAAAATACTAATTGAAAGAGCTGCTGGACCGAGGAGTTTACGAAATTTCTCCCCAATTTTCAAATTAAATAATGCCACTTCGATGACTTTGTAATATTAGTAGATATACCGAGTTGCCCACGGGGAGTTAAAATAAACGCTTTATTTATCCAAAGAAAGAAACTGGGGCTGGTAGGATTAATATTTAATATATTTTTTTGCATCTACAATTAGTGTTTTTTGTTAGGGTTGGAAGGCCAGTACTCTTGGCATCGGGCATAATTGATAACTAAGCGACTTTTGCTCGACTGGAAACATTTAAACCATGAAAACAAGAAAAACTCATTGACGTAGTGGCTTGATAAAGATCAATTTGTTGGGGAGGCCTTCCGAAAGCTCCTCATGCTAGTATTTCTTTCAATTTGTATTTTCACCGTGGATCTTTTGTCATGTGTTTATTTATTCAATTTGTCAATATATAGAAGCGTTTAAAAAATTCTAGAACAAACCTTGATAGATTGGAGAAAGTTAAAACTTTCCTAATATTATGACCATTGTTTTGGTTTTCCGTCGCCATTTTGTTTTGTGAAGTATTGAAAGCAGTCCTAGGTAGGTAGGTTTTCTACTAGGGTTAGTTCGAGATCGGAGGATTTATTTTCTATTTGTGTTAGTCATAAGTCTTAGTAAAGGTGCTAGAGTATTTGTTTCCCCTATTAGGGTTAGTCTACTAGGTTTTATTTTTTCTAAGGGCTAGTTGAGGGAATATTTGGGTTGTTTCCCTTAGCACGAGCTTTCGGAACGCCTTTCATTTAAAAATTTTTTTTGTTCCTCTTTGTATAAATAAAACTCTCAAATAGCCAAGAGGACAGAAAGTTAACCTTAGAGAGGGAGGGGGTATAGCCATAGGCTATAGGAGAGAGCAGTAACAACGTGGCTAACAGTAACAGTTACCACAGAGAGAGTGTGTGTGTGTGTGAGAGAGAGAGAGAGAGAGAGAGTGAGAGAGAGGGAGACATAGATAGATAGATAGATAGATAGAGAGAGAGAGAGAGAGAGAGAGAGAGAGAGAGAGAGAGAGAGAGAGAGAGAGAGAGAGAGAGAGAGAGAGTCAAAGTCAATGATTCAATGAGAATCGAGACGTAGTAGAAGTTAACTGAGAAAAAATAAGAGTACTCGTGATCTCTAACATGGGTCAATTGCTGAAGAGGCTTTGATATCCACTACAAATAAAAAATTCTAAGGATTTTTTCACATTACTTGGCTTTCTGTTTTCTATTCGCTCTCAACGTTAAGTTTTTCTTTCCCCAACAGTTTCAAAGGTTTTCGCTGTGGTGTCAGCCATTTTGTTTCTAAGGAAAAATAAACTTCCGGCAATAATACACACTTGATTTAAAAATAGCACAGACTGCGGCATTTTATACGGTGCTGTGTTGTGGGAGCTTCGTTGTGGGTGAGTTTCTATGCACGTTCGAAGGGTTTTTTCTGTATTTGCAGGTTAGTTGTTTATTTATTAAGATTATTCTTATGGTATTCTCTAAGTATGTTTGGTATTTAAGTATAATATTGAGGGGAAAGAATATAACATCGGGAAAATGATATTTACTCATCAGCTGACTCGCGTCGAGCAGACGACAAAATGAGCAAAGCAAGCGCATGCGCTGATCATTCATAACATCTGTTCGGGTGATTGTTTACATACACTACACATTCTTTACACATTTGTTTATGAAAAGCGCTTCCTTATTTCCAAAGATTATAGATTCACATGGCTTCTTTTTGACTCTTTTAATTTGTTTTGTGCATTGCTTTTTATGTGACATATCAATATTTGCCTATACATCAACACCCTTGTTGATCGCTGAAGGACTTTGAGGTCATGGATAGCAATGCCAAGGTAGTCCGTAATCGAGGAACGTTTCCTCCCACATAAGACAAAGTAGCAACCGACTCTTACATAACAAAACATAACATGTGAAAAAAATGCTTTGATCATTCTCGAGACTTTGCTGTATCAATGGTCACAAACTGGTAAGTTGATATCAATGTGCTGTGTTTACTTAATTTATCAAAATGTCAACGTTGGGTTGTTTATTTGTTTTACCTGACAACTGAAACGGATTTTGATTTATCCATGAGAATATTAATTTTATTACCGTGGTCTATGCTCGAGAAGGAGAATAATATATTGGACTTTGATAGGTAGGCATGTTTCTGTCGGCGACTCGTCTAAATCTCTAGTCTTATGCTAAGCCGGCCTATAATACAATTTTGGTTCCCCTGTGATTGTGATCAATGAAGTATGACGTGCTGTTATTATTGTACGATTATTATTATTATCATTATTATTATTTTACACTTCCATTCACTAAGTCGTCTGCATTGATTGATTGCGATCACACATGGCTAAAGTGTGTTCTGTGCTATCAATGAATCAATATGTGTATATATGTGTGTGTGTATGTGTGTGTGTGTGTGTGTGTGTGTGTTTG
>NC_088372.1:33435735-33455735 GCF_034508935.2 Berghia stephanieae
ATTCACAATATACACGAATGACTGTAGAAGTCAAAACCTGAGTGTACCTTTAATAAAGTTTGCAGATGACACCGCTCTTCAAGGCCTCATAACAAATGGCAACGAAGTGGCTTATAGGCAAGAAATTGATAGATTTGTGTCTTGGTGTGATGCCCACCACCTAGAGCTTAACATAAGCAAGACAAAGGAGCTAGTGATTGACTTTAGGAGAGTGAAGGAACCGATAGAACCGTTAAAATTAAAGGACCAATTCGTCCAGCGAGTTCCTCACTACAAATACCTTGGTGTAACGATTGATGACAGGCTCAAGTGGGATGAACACTTGAAAATAATTAGGCATAAGATGTGCAGACGTACATATTTTTTATCGAAACTCTCTCAGTTTAGAATAGATAAAACCCTCTGCACATTATTTTATAGAGCAGTAATCGAAAGTGTTTTGTCATTTTGTATAACAGCTTGGGGAGGCAATTGCTTAGCAGTGGAAAGGAACAAAATAAATTCAAATATTAAAAAATCCATTAAACGCTATATAAATGATGTTGACGATGTAGATCTTTTATACGAGAAATTTTGTATAAATAAAATAACTAAAATATTAAATGACCAGTATCATCCACTAAGACCATCAATTATTATGTCAGAAAGAAGTGGTCGCCCTTTCTCTATTTCAACGAAAACAGAGAGACACCGAAAATCTTTTCTGCCGTCCAGTATTAGGCTTTATAACAACAAGCAATAATCATTTTATATAATTATTTCTCATTTTTACTTTTTAAAAATATAAATATTAATTTATTAATTTATTTGTTTTGCAATCTTTTCAATTTTCAATTTATAGTGACAGTTTTAACTATTTTACAGTGTTGAAATTATTCATATTATAAAGCGCAGCTCTGGTTATAGAGCTGCTCCTTTTTTATATATATACATCCTATTTCCATTGTATTTTTATCTTATGTGTAAATTATAACACGTCTGTACAAAAAATTTCCTTTTGGGATGCAATAAAGTATTATTATTATTATTATTATTATTATTATTATTATTATTATTATTATTATTATTATTATTATTATTATTATTATTATTATTATTATTATTATTATTATTATTATTATTATTATTATTATTATTAATCTATACAGTTACAGTGTTTGGGGCTAGCTCCATTATAATGAGATTGTTCTTTAGACTTAACTTCTAGTCTTTCTTCTTCTTATTATTATAGAAATCAATGCTGGCATAAGTCATATTTCTGGTGATATATTCAAATGTCACCATCTTAAAGCATTGTGTAATATTGAAAATTACTATGTAAATGTTGTTGTTGTTGTTGTTGTTTTTTGTTGATGTTGTTGTTTTTGTTGTTGTTGTTGTTGCTGTTGTTGCTATTGTTGTTGATGTCCTTGTTGTTGTTACTGTTGTTATTGTTGTTGTTGCTGTTGATGCAGGTGTTGTTGCTGTTGTTGTTGTTGTTATTATAATTATTATTATTAAATCCTCCTTGACATAGGACCGGTTGAGGTGATTGGTCACATTTCAGTTATTGTGTCATTGTTTGTTGTTTTTTTTTTTTTTTTTTTTGGGAGGGGGGGGGTTACATTTCTTTTAAATTTTTATTATTTTTTGTTTTTGTTTGTTTGTTTAAACAAAAAAAAAAAAAAACTTTTGAGGTGTGCTTTTCTTTCTTTGTTTTGTTGGGTTGTTTTTCTCAGTGATTTGTTATATCGAATTGACATGCAAATTTAATACTTTGTATTTTTCTTGTCTGATTGGTTGGTTGGCAGTTGGCAATTAATTATAATTGGTGTTGAAATAAATCACGATTTGTTTACCTCCGGCATCGTGGATCATCCGACGGACACTGTAGCAACACCTCATATAGTTGTATCCGTCTATTGTAACTAACGCAATTATCAAATTATTGCTTCAATGCAGGGAAATTAATAATATAAATTATCATTTTAATTATTTAACTTTTGGTATTTCAATGGATTTTTTTCATCTTGAATTCTCTTTCAATTTTCATCTTTCCTGTTCTTCCCTTTCTTCTTCCTCTTTTTCTTTCTTTCTTTATTTTCCTTATTCTGTTTGTTTTGTGTTATTGTCATGTTTTGTGATTTTTTTTTTAATGGTTTGTTTGTTTTTTATTGTTGTTGTCGTCAATGTAGTGCCGTGCCGTTTTACATCTTGTGATTGAATTTACGTTAATGTGAATGGAACGTCTGCATTGGCAGAATGTTTTGCAGATACCTGGACAAAATGCAGAAAAGAAATGCATCAACATCGTTTGTTTTTCCTCGTCTTTCTTTATTATATATGTTTCGATAATGTTTACGTTGAGAGAGAGAGAGAGAGAGAGAGAGAGAGAGAGAGAGAGAGAGAGAGAGACCAGAGAGAGAGATCAAAGAGAGGGAGAGATCAGAGAGAGAGAGAGAGAGAGAGAGAGAGAGAGAAGTTGGGTTTTTAAAATGTGTGCTTTGTTGTTTCTTTGTTTATTTATTTCTTATTCACCTTAGGCCGACTTTGGCTCAATTTAACCAATTTAAGACGGGCCATAATTTATATATATATTGAATCGTGTTTGATACAAATATGGTACGGATAACAGACAACAAACCAAACTCATGTAACACTCAGTCCTGACGATGGCTGAAAAGGCCTGAAACATCGATGTAGACGGACTCCATCATTGTGGTAAATATTGAAATAATGGACAATAGATAGATTGAAGTTGACGTGACTCAGGTCTTTGTTATTGCTTTTTGTCATCCACGTTAATGAGTAATTCTCACTACACTGTATTAACCAGACTATAAACGTTCAAGGTTACACATAGTTTTGTGTGTTGGTCGATTATACTTCCGGATGGTAATGTTGTGAGCTTCTTAGCCTAGCGCAATAAAATAAATACTAATATAAATCCATATTCAACCACAGTGGCGTCAGCATCTGCTGACCTAATTCCACGACATGTCGTGAGAAAGATTTATTAACACCATAATTTAATCAAAGACACGGAATCTTTGCCCTCTCCTCGTCGTCGCCAGCCAGAATGAGCGGCCATCGGCTCCAAGTTGAAAACTCCACAGCGGACATCACTAATAAGAAGCTTCAGAAGGTGCCAGAAACCATCCCAAATGAAAATGAAACCATCCCAAAAATAACCTTAAACCAACACAAAATGCATAGGAATAGATAGTATGCGCTAGGCTAAGAAGCTCACAACATTGCCATCCGGAAGTATAATCGACCAACACACAAAACTATGTGTAACCTTGAACGTTTATAGTCTGGTTAATACAGTGTAGTGAGAATTACTCATTAACGTGGATGGCAAAAAGCAATAACAAAGACCTGAGTCACGTCAACTTCAATCTATCTATTGTCCATCACGACATCGATGTTTAATCAGGCCCATTATCGTGTTGGTTGTCAAAGATGCTAATAATATGGGAACCGAGACTGAGAGCAATTTGGTATTCAGAGGGTATCCAGATTCCAAAGGACATGATGGGAGTTCACTTGTTGGATATATACATATATATATATATATATATATATATATATATATATATATATATATATATATATATATATATTTCAAGAGTATCAGTATCAGTGAACAAATAGTCCTTCATAGCCAGTAAGCCCATGGAATCCAAGTTTATCCCGGTTTCTGTCGCGTGAAATATACAATAACAACCGCATGCTACCCTTTGGACAAGACGCTATATAGTGTATGACAAAGTACTTTCCGACAGATCGAACAGACCCAGCCACCCAACCACTGCTATGTGTACAGTAGACTCGGGGCAAAATTATTAATAATTCAACTTTACACGTGATTGATCTCAGTCCCGTTTGCGTGTGAAGCGAGTGCATATCAATTGAGCTATCAGTTAGGTTATTGATATTTGATTATATCGAATTTGAATTTTATCGAAATGGAAAAACCATTTGTCTAAGAATAAGCTTATTTGACAGACCCCGAGAAAGACGGCAGCGTGATATAATGATATAATGTTATAATCGGTTGGAAATTCTGTCATGGAGTACATGTACATGTACTATGACAAAAAGAGGTTTTTTTTGCCTCATTAAAAAAAAAAAATCTCCAGACATACTCTTGGTGGGGGAGGGGGTGATGAGAGAGAGAGAGAGAGAGGGAGAGAGAGAACGAAAGAGATAGATAGAAAGATAGAGAGAGAGAGGGAGAAAGAGAGAGAGAGAAAGAGAGAGAGATAGAGAACGACAGAGAGAGAGAGAGAGAGAGAGAGAGAGAGAGAGAGAGAGAAAGAGATAGCTTTTATATATGGCAATATCCACTAAACGTGCTCAAAGCGCTTTACAAAGGGTCACTGACCAACAGCAACACGTAACATGTAGAACGAGACGTCAGATTATAGGTGATATTACATTTTTTTTCTTTCGACAAAGTCCCCGAGAAAGACGGCAGCGTGATATAATGATATGATCGATCGGAAATTCGGTCATGGAGTACACGAGACATCGACTATGTCAAAAAGAGATCTCCAGACATACTCTTGGGGGGGGGGGGGTGATGAGAAAGAGATAGATAGATAGAGAGAGAGAGAGAGAGAGAGAGAGAGAGAGAGAGAGAGAGAGAGAGGGAGACAGAGAGAGAGAGAGAAACTTCACAACGATCGTTTTCTTAGTTGACGAGAGAGAGAGAGAGAGAGAGAGAGAGAGAGAGAGAGAGAGAGAGAGGGAGACACAGAGAGAGAGAGAAACTTCACAACGATCGTTTTCTTAGTTGACGAGAGAGAGAGAGAGAGAGAGAGAGAGAGAGGGAGACACAGAGAGAGAGAGAAACTTCACAACGATCGTTTTCTTAGTTGACGAGAGAGAGAGAGAGAGAGAGAGAGAGAGAGAGAGAGAGAGGGAGACACAGAGAGAGAGAGAAACTTCACAACGATCGTTTTCTTAGTTGACGAGAGAGAGAGAGAGAGAGAGAGAGAGAGAGAGAGAGAGAGAGTGGGGAAGACACAGAGAGAGAAACTTCACAATGATCGTTTTCTTAGTTGACGAGAGAGAGATAGATAGATAGACAGAGAGAGAGAGAGAGAGAGAGAGAAAGAAAGAGAGAGAGATAAAGAAATATAGAGAGATAGATAGAGAGATAGAGAGAGAAAGAGAAAGATAGATAGATAGATAGAGAGAGAGAGAGAGAGAGAGAGAGAGAGAGAGAGAGAGAGAGAGAATCGCCTTCAGTTGACTCGTGTTGTCATGTGGTTATATTTAGATAAATAATGGGGAAAACGTTGTTTGATGGAGACAAAGTCAACTAGTCTAACAATGCCGACATAACAAAATACGATAAAAATAAAACAAACAAAATAAACTTGAGCTTTTATATAGCGCAATATCCACTAAACGTGCTCAAAGCGCTTTACAAACGGTCCCTGACCAACAGTAACACGTAACATGTAAAACCAGACGCCCGTTAGACGATATTACAATTTATTTCGACAGAGACAACGTTGATGACGGTCAGGTACTCATTTTACACCTGAGTACGGTGAGAGAATGTGATTAAAGAGCCTTTTCAAGGACTCATATATACGACGAGCGAGGCTCGAACCCAGGATTTTCCGATCCGAAAGCGAGTAGCATACCACTAGACCACATAGCCGCACAAACAGGTTCAAAGTCTTTATTCATGCCCAAGGGGAATTTTTTCTTTGTCTTTGAGGGTCTATTAATAAAAAAAAAAATTGTCTCTAGGGTCTATTCCAAGGGAAGACTGGAACAACCCAGGCATCAGCCGCAGTGCAGCGCCGCAAATTGAACTAAGGCGGAGGTGGCTTGCTCAAGGCCATACAGCGCAGCGGCGGGTGATCGAACTCGGTACCTTTCGGGTAGGAAGCAAAGACCACACCGCTGAGGCACGTTGTCCCATTTTAATTTTTATTATTTTATTATACTTTAAATATTTAATTTCTGGCTGTTTAAAGCATCGGAAACTGGGATGAACTCTGATTCGTTACATTGAAACCTTTTATTCATGATAGCCGTTGCAAGAGGGATAATGGCCCCAGGTCAAGGGATTATTGTCCCATTACCTTGCTTATTCCAACTCCGTCTCTTTCCTGGTAGAGGTTGGATACCAAAGCCAGCCGCAGCCATTCCAGTATGCCATATCTGGGGAAAAAAAATATATTTAACAATTTGGTCAGAAAACTCATCCTTCAAATATCGATCGATTTAAATGACTCTCATCAAAAAACAAAAGCAAAAAGAAAACTCTCAAACCTGGGACTTCGCGAAGTTCCAGGTTTGAGAAGTTTTTTTTTCCATAATGAGGGTAATTTAAATCGATCGATATTTGAAGGACGAGTTTTCTGGCCAAATTTATAATAATATGGGTTTTTCCAGCCGCCATTCTCATCGATCAAATGCTTGCTTTGCTCACAGAACGCGTCAAGTTTATCTCTTTTCCAATCACTTCACACACACACACACACACACACGCACACACACACACACACAGGGCTTATTCAAGACGTTTACCATCTCCGTCTATCCTTTCGGCGGTTTGCCCTATTTCAGTTTCAGACCTGCCCATCTCTCACGAAAATATCGTAGACTGTACGAACTTTTGGGTCTAACGGCAGAACTCCGTTTTTAAAAAAAAGTTGTTCGGTGCTTATGTACAATGCATTCAATACTTTTTAAAAAGCGTTATTTGAAACCTGCAGAAGGCAAACTTTTGAGTTTGAAAAGGGTATTGGGGGTGGGGGGGGGGGGGAGGTCAATGAGGCACAGTGGTATTGGCTTTGCTTTTTGCATCCGACAGGTTCCGAATTCTATTACCTCGCCGCTTTGTGTGACTTTGGAGCAAGTCAAACTCACCATAACTCATTTTCGGCGCTTCACTACGGTTGACCCTTTCATGGACTACTCATGTGTTCCCGCCCTGTGTCTTGGCAACATCAAGAAATGAAGTTCGCAAGAGGGGCTGAAGATAGTTACTACGTAGAGCGTCCATTTCGTGGCCCGGCGGGGGTGCTGAGTAAATCTAACTAGAGCATTTATATAGCGCAATATCCACTAAACGTGCTCAAAGCGTTTTACAAGTGGTCCCCGACCAACAGCAACACTTAACCTGTAGGACGGGACACGACGACACCTGCTGTTGGGCGATATTTATTGCAATACTTTCCGACAGTGACAACGCTGTTAACGGCCATGTACTCATTTTACACCTGAGTACGGTGAAAGAATGTGAGTAAAGAGCCTTTTCCAAGGACTCAACTACGCGCCGATCGAGGCTCGAACCCAGGACCTTCCGATCCGAAAGCGAGTGTCATACCACGAGACCACATAGCCGCACTTTCCTGTATCTCGACATACTGTTTCCTGTCGGAGATGAATAGAGTGAATTATATTTATTATACAATATTTCATTTAATCTTTGGGACTACTCTATCTCGTCGTCGCCCCCCCCCCCCCTCCCAACCCAGCCCAAACACAACACACAAACATGCAGAACTAATTTAACTCTCTCCTTACCGACTGTTTTCAATATTTTTACTGATATTTAAGATCGACCCAATACCTAAATTTAATTTTTAAACTCACATTGAAAAGTAGTAAGTACATACGGCATTTCATCTTGTTGAGGAAAACAAGATTTCAAAACTTCACTAAGTTCTTGTAAATATAATGAAGATTATTCACAACATTTTGTGATTTATAAAACTAAATCTGTATAAGAAAAATACCGTTTGTATCGTAACGAATAAATTGTGACGATTTTCCTACAGTTGGTAAGGAGAGGGTTAAATTTCTTCCCTCCAGGCCCCCCAGGAGCACTTTCTGGAACACCTCATGACTTCCCAGGGAACCAAAACACAATTTATTTTTTTCTTTTGTCTTTCTTTCCAGCATGTCAGCAATTTTGTATTATTCTTTTTTTTTCAAAAAAATCCAGTAGAGAATCTATAAAAGAAGTTTAGGGACAATAAACTTCCTGCTTTGTCGAAGACAACGCACTCGATCGATATTTCGAATGTCGATTTAGAGGCATATCGATAACACCCGCGTTAACTACTTGCATTATTGATGCATTCATTAAGGAGTTGATTTATAGATAATCGATTTGATATTCTATACAGATTCGATTAATTTCAAATCACATCACATTTGCAACTATGCGTTTTAATAAAATGCTTTTGTTGGTATTTATCTTTGTATTTTTATTAGTTTATTTTCTTACTTAGTTATTTTATTTTATTTATTTATTTATTTATTTAATTATTTATTTATTTATTTATTTATTATTATTATTATTTTTATTATTATTATTATTATTATTATTATTATTATTATTATTATTATTATTATTATTATTATTATTATTATTATTATTATTATTATTATTATTATTATTATATTATCATTATTATTATTATTATTATTATTATTATTATTATTATTATTATTATTATTATTATTATTATTATTATTATTATCATTATTATTATTATTATTATTATTATTATTATTATTATTATTATTATTATTGTTGTTGTTGTTGTTGTTGTTGTTGTTTTCTTATTTATTGACAGTCATAAACACATTTTGGTGGGTAAATCTAATTTAGCCGAATAAATTTTTAATTCAGAAATCGCTTGAATTTTTCTTTCCGGGGTAAGATTGTGGCGACGTGCACTTGTGTTATGATAACCTATTTTATAATGGGCTCATTGTTGTAATGGAAATCTAAAAAAAGAAAACATTACGCAAAATATTGTCCATTACAACAATATTAAACTAGGCCTATAATTGCGTTCGGATGTCAGGCCTGTATCTATGTACCCTTTGTTGTCAGGGTATTTAATCGACATCTTTTTGTATTATTGTGGATACAAAAACCATATCATTGTAAATGGTGAGTTTTATGTCAGAATATAAAGGTAGGCAGGAGGACCTCATTTCAAAACTTGCTCAGTCGCATTTTTATCATTTAGATCGTGTTTTTATCATTCAGATCGCATTTTTACCATTTAGATCGTATTTTTATCATTCAGATCGCATTTTTACCATTTAGATCGTATTTTTATCATTCAGATCGCATTTTTACCATTTAGATCGTATTTTTATCATTCAGATCGCATTTTTACCATTTAGATCGTATTTTTATCATTCAGATCGCATTTTTACCATTTAGATCGTATTTTTATCATTCAGATCGCATTTTTACCATTTAGATCGTATTTTTATAATTCAGATCGCATTTTTACCATTTAGATCGTATTTTTATCATTCAGATGGTATTTTTACCATTTAGATCGTTATTTTATCATTTTGAGAATACTGCAATTTTTTTGGGTTATTTATTGACTTAAAGAATAGAGAGGGAAACGTTGTTTTTTTTTGCTTTATATAACAATACCGTGAGTCTTTTGAAACTTCTGATCTTCTCTGGATATTTTAAGGTTTTCAACATGTTGCTGGAAAGTGTTGAAAGTGTTTGTATACGGATGTGAGTTAGCAAGAGGTAAAAGTCACCCCTTGGCTTTATGGCTATAATATGTAGTGCCTTGGTCCTTATGTCTTTGTTGGTGATGATAATGAAGATGATGTTGTTGATGATGATGATGATAATGTTGATGATGACCATGATGGCCATGGTGCTAGTGATAATGATGATGATGATGTTGATGAATATGATGACAACGATGATGATGATGATGATGATGATGATGATGATGATGATGATGATGATGATGATGATGATGATGATGATGATGATGATGATGACGAAAATGATCATGATGCCGATGACGATGATGAAAAAGCCTTATTATATAACAACAATGAAAAAATTATATCACTCAATTCCCTCCAATCTTATATTCCTTTAATACAATATATTATACGTAATGCGTAACAATACCCACACTGTTTTAATAGCTACCACTTCACAAAGCACCCCAGGCCCGATTTCCCACTGAATCTAATTTTAATTGATAGAGAGCAAAGGGGAGTGTCTTGTTTATGCTTTGAGGTCTATCGATTTTCCCCCCTCCTCTCTGATGCTGCTGCTGCTGCTGCTGCTGCTGTTGCTGCAGTGTGGAGCACCGGGATTTTTCGTATTTAAAGATAATGTAAGAGAGAACAAATATATAATTAAAAAAAGTAAAACTGATGCTAAATAGAGAGATGAAGGAATTTAGGTCAAAGTACGAAGATGGTGGAAAATTTCAAAATAGTTTGTTATTTATTTTACTGTTTTGATTTATTTGTTGTTTTCATTATCATGGATCACCATCATCATCGTCATCATCATCATCGTCATCATCATCATCGTCATCATCATCATCATCATCATCATCATCATCATCATCATCATCATCATCATCTTCTTCTTCTTCTTCTTCTTCTTCTTCTTCTTCTTCTTCTTCTTCTTCTTCTTCTTCTTCTTCTTCTTCTTCTTCTTCTTCTTCTTCTCTTCTTCTTCTTCTTCTCTCTTCTTCTTCCTTCTTCTTCTTCTTCTTCTTCTTCTTCTTCTTCCTTCTTCTTCTCTTCTTCTTCTTCTTCTTCTTCTTCTTCTTCTTCTTCTTCTTCTCCTCCTCCTCCTCCTCCTCCTCCTCCTCCTCCTCCTCCTCCTCCTCCTCCTCCTCTTTATTTCTCGCTTTGCATCATCATCTTCTTCTTCTTCTTCTTCTTCTTCTTCTTCTTCTTCTTCTTCTTCTTCTTCTTCTTCTTCTTCTTCTTCTTCTTCTCCTCCTCCTCCTCCTCGTCCTCCTCCTCCTCCTCCTCCTAATCCTCCTCCTCCTACTCCTCCTCCTCCTCCTCTTTATTTCTCGCTTTGCTAGTGTTTGAAAACTCATGGTCGATGTTATAACCCTCCTTTTCTTCCCATGGCTGAGATTTCACTAAAAATCTCAGATGTGAAGTAAGCTCTGTTAAAGTCCTTAAATTTTATTTTTGAAAGCAAAAAAAAAAAAACCAACAAAAAAACAAAAAAACAGCAATAACAACAAAAGCACATTTCAACATCAACAAGATCCAGGGATTAAGCTGGGTAACTTAACCTCTTACAAACGGATATCGATTTTACTCTAACTTTGACTTTGTCACTGTGGACAACAAAGGTGATTGAATCATGTTGAAATCAGACATCCTGTTTAATGGATTATTATTGTTGTTATAATTTTTTTCACTTAAAATTGATATTTATATTGTAAAGTGCCCAGAGCTTGTGTTTTACACGAGAATGAGCGCTATATAAATGTGTATTATTATTATTATTATTATTATTATTATTATTATTATTATTATTATTATTATTATTATTATTATTATTATTATTATCTATATTTCCTTCATGAAATGCCTAGGCGACAGGATCTAATGGTGCCGTTGCGAAAGGGTGTCATTTCTAATTTTTTATTAAAAAACATTGTCAAATCCAATCAATTTCACCGAAAGACTAGCCCTTACTACTGAAACAACGTAACCAAAACAGAAATCTACATATTTATACTGAGCGTTAAGGTAAAATTATCACCATTTCTGCCCGTCAGTTTAACCATACAAACACACAAAACGGCGTATTATTTTAATTTAAACGTTTTTAGTCTGATTGATATATTTTATTGAGAACTAATCACCCAACCGGCCGCTCAAGTTTTAGTTTTTGTGACCAAACGTCTCGGTATGAATAGATCTCCTCAAAGTGAATTTTAAAACACAATAGTGAGAAATAGTACCTTAGTGTTGTTTTGAATTTCTTTTTTTTTTTTTTTTGGGGGGGGTTGTTTCTGTTTTTGTTAGGGGTTTTTCTTTTGTTTTTGTTTTTTTTTGTTTTTCAATGCAAGGCATACTTTTTATTCACCACCATACCGTACCGAAAGTTCCCAAAAGTTTTATATTATCCCTATCTATAAACTCTCCATTTCCATTACTTAGTCCACGCCGACACATAGTACCGCTTTGAGACGGTGGGTCCCAAATGTTGCTGTGTCTGATATCAACTTAAAAAGGCTTGACTTGACAAGACCGATACAGAATGTCTTGTTCAGATAATTTGTGACCCGTTGCATTGAACCGGTATTACGTCGGACGATTTCTAGATGAAATAGTATCGAATCAAATGTTTAAAATGTTCTAGATGAAATAGTATCGAATCAACTGTTTAAAATGTTCTAGATGAAATAGTATCGAATCAACTGTTTAAAATGTTCTAGATGAAATAGTATCGAATTAACTGTTAAACATGTTCTAGATGAAATAGTATCGAATGAACTGTTAAAAATGTTCTAGATGAAATAGTATCGAATCAACTGTAAAACATGTTCTAGATGAAATAGTATCGAATCAACTGTTAAACATGTTCTAGATGAAATAGTATCGAATCAACTGTTAAACATGTTCTAGATGAAATAGTATCGAATCAACTGTTAAACATGTTCTAGATGAAATAGTATCGAATCAACTGCTAAAAATGTTCTAGATGAAATAGTATCGAATCAACTGTTAAACATGTTCTAGATGAAATAGTATCGAATCAACTGTTAAAAATGTTCTAGATGAAATAGTATCGAATCAACTGTTAAACATGTTCTAGATGAAATAGTATCGAATCAACTGTTAAACATGTTCTAGATGAAATAGTATCGAATCAACTGTTAAACATGTTCTAGATGAAATAGTATCGAATCAACTGTTAAAAATGTTCTAGATGAAATAGTATCGAATCAACTGTTAAACATGTTCTAGATGAAATAGTATCGAATGAACTGTTAAACATGTTCTAGATGAATTAGTATCGAATTAACTGTTAAAAATGTTCTCGATGAAATAGTATCGAATCAACTGTAAAAAATGTTCTAGATGAAATAGTATCGAATCAACTGTAAAAAATGTTCTAGATGAAATAGTATCGAATCAACTGTTAAACATGTTCTAGATGAAATAGTATCGAATCAACTGTAAAAAATGTTCTAGATGAAATAGTATCGAATCAACTGTTAAAAATGTTTCATCTAGAAATCTAGGTCGTCACTCCGACGTAATACCGGCTCAATGCAACTGGTCACAATAAATTGTCTGAACAAGACATTTTGTATTGGTCTTGTTAAGCCTTCTTAATTTGATACCAGACACGGCAACATGTGGGTCATTTTACGAGACGACCTCGGCAATGACCTTGACCTTTCGGGATATTTAAAATGCTAATGAATTGTCAACTATTCGGTCAAATTTTAAAAATAGAAGTATTTTTGCATTTACTGTGACAACATCTTTCATTCTGTAAAATTTCTGAGGATTTTTCCGTGACCTTTGTGACGTAATTTCTCAAAAGGCTCAAGGCAGTATTATTCAGATACAATATTTCATTTTGAGATGTTCAACTTTTATAAGATGAAATAAAAGATATTGGCGGACGCTTTTGTTGGTTATGGTTAAATTCATGATTTGGCAACTAGACTAATTTATTGTCCGTTTACGTCACAATTCAGCTATGACACCTTGGTAGATAATGGGATACTTTTTTTTAAATCGACAAGCAGCTTCTAAGGGTGCTCAAACTACTATGTTATGACGATCGACCAAATCCGCAAATTCCTTACTGCATCGTCGCAAACTCGCCCGGAAGCTTCGTCACAACACACCGTTCAACTAGATGCTCTGCGGTTTCGGGGTTATTTTTCCCTCATCGGGTACATGTTGGACAGGTGGAAAGTCCCCACTGATGAAGCGATTGTGCCGTAATCGACAAGGAATTGTTGGTCTCGCCGTGAAAAGGTTAAAGTCGCATTTTACGTAATGTCAGGGCTTGTTGACACGACGTTGGACGATTCTAAATTATTGTTTTGTTTGGTTTTGTTTTTCTGTTGTTGTTTTTTTCTCCTTTTTTCGTTTTTGCACTGATTTGCAGGTCTGATAACCCAATTCCTTGTGGGCTTTTTGTTGTAATGGAAATCTTAAAAATTGAAGTTAAACTAGGCCCATAAGTGGGTTCGGATGTCCGACCTGCATATATGTACACGTCACAGTAAATAAATTTATAGCGAGAAATATAAGACGTGTACCAATAGGGAATGAGATTAGCGGAAGAGTAGCGTCCCTTGATGTGACGTCACCGGCGGAAAAGTTATTAGAGAGAGAACGTCATGTTGGTTGTGCGCATGCGTCTCTCATCCTCGCGGAGTAAATATATATATAATTTAAAAAACAAAACAAAACAAAAACAAAAACAAAACAGACAATCAAAACAATTTTAGCATTTGTATAGTCATAAACGTGATCAAACGTGGTTACATGGGATCCCCAGTCCACAGCAACACTCAACATTAACCTGTAGGACGAGACACATGACGTTTGGTAGGCTATAGCCAAATATTTTTTTTCCGACAGAGACAATGCCGTTAACAGCCTTGTGTCTGTCCCCCCCCCCCCCCCCCCCCCCCCAAAAAAAAAATAAAATAAAAAAAAAGAAGATTACTATCGCCTAACAGGCATCATGTCTGGTTCTACATGTTAAGTGTTTCTATTGGATAGGGACCCTTTGTAAAGCGCTTTGAGCACGTTTAGTGGATATTGCGCTCTATGAAAACTCACGTCAAGTCTACATACATTTAAAAAATGTTGTTTACCAACTTAACTCGCGTGCTTGTGTTGTCTTCATGCAGATGTTCCTGCTGGAGTCAAAGTTCTTCCTATCAATGATTTAACCTATCCGTTTTCTCTGACTGATATCAATAAAACATAGATAGAGTGAACAACATCATTTGATGAGAGTGCAACATTTCAGACTTTTCCTCTATTGCGAGTCAAAGAAGTCTCGGGTTTAAAACCTCATGGCAAATCTAGAATTACGGCATCTCGATTATTCGATATATTTATAAGAGTAAACGGGGACCCGATAGTCCAGTTGGTAGAACGCTCGCTTCGTACGTAAAGGATAGAGGTCGATTCCGGGTGAAGTCGAGATTATGTTTTCCCCCGCCCCCCTCCGTGCCCACCCAGCAGTTATTGGGTAGCTGGGTCTGCTATATGTGGGGGGAAAGTACTATGCGATAGACTAACGCCTATTCAATGAGTAAATGCTAGTACTAGTATATCACAAATTATTATCCTTTAGATTTAACAGACAAAGCTACCCAATCACTGCTAGAGAGCGGTGGGGGCCATAGATAACAGAGTCTTTGGTGGGGGCTGCCTGAAGCCTGGGATGGTGAAAATACAAACGAAAGAGTGATAATGGAGAGGTTTCGGATGGGAACATTACATACAATGCACGTTTCGGGTACAAAGCTTTCGCCAGCGCAACAATAAACAAATGAACGTGGAAAACAAATAAAATGAAATGCAATATAACTCGTATCGTCTGTACTCAATGGTGATTGGAATGAATGGATACCCACTAGAACCCACGATACGCCAACATTTCATTCATACTCCAACCACCATTGAGTACAGACGGATGCAAGTTATATTGCAGTTTATTTTGTTGATGATGATGACGATGATGGCGTGATGATGATGATGACGATAATGATAAAGACCATTATGATGGTGAAGATGGTGATGATGACATTGATGACGATAATGACGATGACAATATACTGTGATGTTGGTAACAGTATTGATTGCGGTGGTGGTTTTAGTCGTCTTCATTGTCGTGGTCGGCGTTGCCGCTGGTCTTTCCTCACAGTGTCTCGTTCATAACAAAGTCAAGCGATCTTTAGTGTGATCAGTGACGGGATGGGTGGCAATGATTCGACTCAGGTGTGAACGACATAGCTGTAGACAATGACGACTAATATTATTGGAGTGATACCCCAATAATATATATATAATATATATATATATATATATATATATATATATATATATATATATATATATATATAATATAATATAATATAATATAATATACATGTATACAATCGAATTTTGGTTCCATATGACTTGCTGGGGCATTTGGAGTGGTGGATAGCTCCGATAGTAGCGCTACCCTCTCCCCGCCCAGGCCGAGTTGTCGTGCCAGTAGTGTCGTGGGTTCGAACCCCCCCCCCAACACACACACACACACACACAACCCAATCACCGCGAATTATTAAATTATCTATTATTGTCTTCTATTACCTTTCTACTCACTTCATTCTTTGTGGGGCATTTAAGGAATCATTGTGAAGCGCATTGAGCGTGGTTAGTCCATCATCAAGATGAGCTATCATAAAATGTTCAAGTCCATATTTCCATATTTTCTATTTTCTTCATTACATTATAAAATGAATGTGAGATGATTGACGGTCGAGCGGTTATGACTTAAAAGCAATGGTATTCGCTTTCATGTCTTATCAGCGAAATCAAAGCAAGCTTTCTATTATATTAAATTCTCCTCTTCCCACCCCCAAACCCGACGTGCACTTATTTATAGGTCTGATAACCTATTTCCTTATGGGCCCATTGTTGTAATGGAAATCTCAAAATAATGACGCAAAATATAGTCCATTACAACCATGTTAAACTAGGCTCATAAGTGGATTCGGATGTCAGACCTGCATATGTGCACACGTCGCCCCAACTCCATTCCTCCTCTTTCCACACCGCTACTTCTTCTCTGTCCTCCTCGTCTTTCACTCACGACTTAACGCCAGCACGTTTCTGAACTTAACATTACGTTTCCTTGGGAAAGTAGAGAGCGGAAAGGGGGGGGGGGGGGGTGCCCGAAGCCTGGGTTCGTGAAAATACTAACGAAAGAGTTGATAATGGAGAGGCTTCGGATTGGAACAATACAGATAATGGACGTTTCGGGTACATATCCTTCGTCATCACAACAATTGACAAATAAACGTTGAAAACCAAATACAATGAAATAAGATTCACACTCCAACCATCGTTGAACCATAAATACAGACGATACAGTTTATACTCTCAATTTCATTTTATTTGTTTTCAAAGTTTATTAGTCAATGGTTGTGCTGACGAAGGGTTTGTACCCGAAACGTTCATTGTCTGTATTGTTCCCATCCGGTTCCTCGGGAAGCAACCAGCCGCCCAGGCCTGGCTGTCGGCCTTTTTAATGGTAACTCGGATAACCCATTTATTTACGATGCGAGGTTCTCAATTCCTTCCTCGCAAGTTCCTCGGGCCCGAAAGAAGCTAAAGTAAATTGTGCTGACTCGCTTCCTTGGTCCTGGGGGATTAATCGATGAATCGTATTGATTGGATGGATGGATGGATGGATGGGTAGGTACCC
Source organism: Berghia stephanieae (assembly GCF_034508935.2). Classification (NCBI taxonomy): domain Eukaryota; kingdom Metazoa; phylum Mollusca; class Gastropoda; order Nudibranchia; family Aeolidiidae; genus Berghia; species Berghia stephanieae. The sequence continues at coordinate 33,452,984 of NC_088372.1, forward strand.
CTAAGAATGGATTTCTTTCTCTCTCTCTTTATTCGAGATTTTTATTTCTTTATTTCTCCCGGATTCGAGCCCCGCTCCAGACACATTCGTTTTTCCTCTTTTGGTAAGATTATTAACCCCCCAAATTTGCTCACTTGGACAACATGGGTGATTCCTGTTGACATCAGACATCCTGTTTGATGGACTATCTCTATTCCTTCATGGAATGCCTAGGCTACGGGATCTTATGGTGCTGTTGCCAAAGGACGTAACCCCCCACCCCTCCAAAAAACAAAACAAAACAAAACAAAACAAACAAAAAAAAAACAAGACAAGAAAAACAAAATAAAACACAGCAAAAAACAAACAATCAAAAATACTCTCGTAAACATCAGAAGCTGTGAACCGCTCCCGTCGAGTCTGTCACCAAAGATTGTCAATCTACTCTAGGACACTAGTCAACCCCTTCTCATCGTGGATGCTCCCCATAATAATATTATTATGGTAAACCGTTGTCTTTGTGGGGACTTACTTGCACTAAAAGCCTAACTGACTTAATGTCTGGTCATATGTATTAGATATCTGGAGGTCCCATTAGCTCAGTTGGTAGAGAGGAGGTCCTGGCTTCGAGCCTCGCTCGGCGCATAGTTGAGTCCTTGGAAAAATGCTTTTTACTCACATTCTCTCATCGTACTCGGGGTGTAAAACGAGTACCTTGCCATTCACAGCTTTGCCTCTGTCGGAAAAAAAATTGTAATATCGCCTAACCGGCGTCATGTCTCGTCAGGCATGCTACGTGTGGCTGTTGGCCAGGGACCCCTTGTAAATCGCTTTGAGCCCGTTCAGTGGATATTGCGCTATATAAAAGCTCAATTTTAATATATATATATATATATATATATATATATATATATATATATATATATATATATATATATATATATATGTTTTTTAACTCTCCACGCCTTCTGTCCTCAGAGGCCAGTCCTCTGACTGACATACTAATTGTGATACTGGAATTCCCGGACAGCTAATCTCATTCTAGGGATGGATTCCCTCCATTGGGAAACGTCACCTGCTGCCAACCTAGGCCTTTGTCACAGAAATGATTCCCGTCAGTTGATCTAATTACCTGGTTGATTCTACCGATCCCACCCCCTAACACTCAATGCTTCTCACCCTTTTGACCTCTCAAGCTGTGGGAACCCTCTCCTTACCAGCTATAGGAAAATCATAACATTCGTTACGATACAACCAACATTTTTCGTATTCAAATTTATTTTGTACATCATAAAATTTAAAGAAAATGAACAGTGTGTTGTAGAGCATGTTTTGCTAAAGAAATTATGCATCACAAGAACTTTACTGCTATTCTGTTAAGGCGATAAAAAATATAGTTTTGTGTTAGTTGGGTGTGAAGTTTTGGGGAAAATCCTGAATATGTCTGGTAAGGAGAGAGTTAAACTAGTTAGATTGGGTATCATTGTTAGAAAATACTTGTGGAGAACCCGCAATATAATATGCGGATAAATAAATGCTATTGCGAACAAATCACCGATCTACGAGTATTCTGGTTGTTACACTACTATTAACATTAAATCCAAACGAATCTGTCGAGTCATCAGCGATCAAACTCTGTCCGGTAATAAATTTTGTAGTTGCGCGCATACGGATCTGGCAATAGGGCGACCAGATTTGACTCCCAACGTCAAATGATCGATCATTATGCCCTAACAGATTTTGTAAATAAGAATTTGAGACAACGGGTGATAGAATTACACTTACTTTAAGAAAGGTTAGCAAGTTATTCGTATATGAAACTGTTAAAAATAGTTTTATGATTTTAAGATTTTCCAGTAATTCTGTTGTCCGATGAGACCAAAGGTCAAGTTAAGGGCCGATCATGACGTCCCAGTAGTTTTTCTTAATATTCATTTGAGTCAATGGGTGATAGAATTACCCTTTATTTTAAAAAAGTCACTCGTATATATCCATCCATCTGTAAAAATATGGTTTTATAATTTTTAGATTTACCAGTAATTCTGTACTCGTTTGCGTTAATTTGGCTTTACGAAACAACCCTGATAAATTTACATCTATTAAACAATTTTGGCTATCACCTTTTGAGATCTACTTAAAATAGTGATAAAAGTTAGTCAAAAATGACATTTTGAGAAAAATGCAAAAATACATTTCATTTTATTCATATCTGACCTTACCCTTACCTTAATGAGGGTAATTTTAGGAGCTTTTACACCTTTTTAAGTTTTGAAACATAACAAAATGCATTCTACATATATTTTTACACATAAATCACCAAAAACAACGATTTTCATTTGTTTACTTCTTCTGAATCTCCAAATTTGAGTCCCACATGCCCCGCGGATCCCTTTAAGAATGTAGATTCGTTTTACTTATATTGACAATCATCTCTACTCATCTCCTTTATGATCACAATAATTTTAGCTCATTACAACCAAAAGTAAGGGGTCCCAATAGCTCAGTTGGTACACTCATTCATCACACCTAAAGGGACTAAGATCGAAGATCGATGGCGGGTGCAGTCGAGAATTTTTTCTCTCTCCCCCCCCCCCCCCCCCCCCCACCACTCCCCGCTCTGTCCACACAGAAGATTTTGGTGGCTGGGTCTGTTAGGTTTGGCGGAAAGCACTTTGCGATAGTCTAGCGTCCTATTCAAAGGGCAGCTAGCATTCGGTATCATTGGTTTCCCGCAAAGTAAACCGGGGAAAACTCCAGCTACATGGGCCAAAAT